>NW_022103915.1:92016072-92022556 GCF_000313985.2 Echinops telfairi
ATTTATAGCCTTGAAAACCTTATTGACAGTTCTACTCTGTCCTGTAGGGTCACTATGTGCCAGTCTGTTTCTATAAAATTTATAGTCTTGAAAACCCTATTGATAGTTCTACTCTGTTCTGTAGGGTCACTATGTGCCAGTCTGTTTCTATAAGATATATAGTCTTGAAAACCCTCTTGGCAGTTCTACTCTGTCCTACAGGGTCACTATTAGTTACAATGTACTTGATGACAATGGAATGATCATGAGAATCTCAGTCCTTCAATTTGGATCCCTGATATTGAGACTTTATAGACACTTATGTGCTCAACATCAAGTAAGATAATTAATGTTATTTTTTTCCCCGCCAAAAAAAGAAAAAAAGCCAAAAGTAAAACTTTTTAAAAATGTTGTGTATTTTTAAAACTATTTTAAAGGGTTTCCTTTCTGGAAGTTGCATTATTTTTCTACTGCTGCATTAACAAATTACTACAAGCTCAGTGGCTTTAAACAGTATTCATTTATTATTTCCCAGTTTTGGTGGGACAGGGGTCTGGGCATGACTTGGCTGTTTCCTCTGTTTAAGGTCTCAAGGAGCTATAACTAAGGTATTGTTTAGGACTATCTTCTCATCAGAAAATCAAATGGGAAGGATCTGCTTCCAAGCTCCCTAGGTAGTGGTAGAAATTTTCTTAGCAACTTTAGCATTCATGCAGCTTATTAGTTCAAAGTCAGCAACTGAATGAAAAACTCTAGCAAGATAGGCACTTTGATAATATGCGATCACATCTATAAAATCATGTACATTCTATTGCCTTTGGAGTATTCCATTGATTAGATGCAAGTCACAGGTGCTGCCCAAATTCAAGGGGAAGAGTGTCGTACACATAGATCAACATAGTAGGAGTTGGTGATTGTAAGGGACACTAGTATCTGTCCCCAACAGAGGTATAATGATGTTTACTGTGAGCAACTCAGTATCAGTAGGTTCTTCATGACTATGTGGTGAAGAGGATGCGAATTATGTTGAGGATCATAGTGCATTGCTGGGTTAGCTTATCAGTTCTTACTATGACTGGGCAACAACACAACCCCAAAAGGTACAGAGTCAGACGTCAGAGACTTCCCCCAGGGCTTCTTGGAAGAAGAGCAATGTAAGCTTAGATGCCTTCCCTAGCACCATCCAACTTGCTATGTGCCATGTATGCCACACAAATGTTTTGTAACTAGGGACTAAATCTCCCTCTGATAGCCTCGTGCTGTCATAAACTTGCAGTGTTTTAAATTTTATGGTTTCTCCACAAGGTTCTAGAGCCCGAAGGTGTCTATGCACTCCAGTGTGATTTAGATAAATGGAATAGAATAGTTATAATATCTTGGCCTATTTATTCGTATTCTATGAAACCATAGGGGGAAAAAGCCAACTCTCCTAGTGAACTGTCTTCTGTTTTGGGTTTTGTAACTAACATTAGGGAATCTGGTACTACTTACCAGTGTAAAGAAATTGTAGAGCCATGAAGGTTTTGTGTGGCATGGTAGAACACTGGTTTCTTCTCGTATCAAGGACTTTTTATGACCCTTCGGTTGCTGCCCTACAAAATTGTGCTAAAGTTACCTCACATCAACAGACACTCCTACCAAAGAGATAAATGTGTCTTACTGGAAATTCAAGTCAAGACGCGGGTGAGGGACATGCATATTTTGGAGAAGGCAATCACATTTTTGTTGGTGGGGAAATGGGGAGGAGCAGTAGAAACCGTCCTTCTATAAAACCCCAGGGGGGAATATTCCTAGTATCATGTTTCTAATTGGATATTTTGGGCCTACTGTCTTGGTTTCCCTGGGGACCCAGGCTGTATAATATGGACTATGGGGACTTTGTCCTTTTTGAGGAGCACAAGATCCTTGCAGGGCCACATCAGAAAAGCTTGGTGTGGAAGCCCCACTAAGTGAAATAGGCTTTACCTCAAACTCACCTGCAGCCCTTGGAGTGAAGGCTCAAACTCCTTAGTGTGAGAAGAAGCAAATGACTACTATCCCAAGGCTATAGAACGGGTAATTGGGCCTCTTGCCTTGGAGGTACCCAATGAATAGTGACCTGCGACTACCATATATTCAATGCCCTCATTGCTGTGTTATGACATGTATTTATCTGGTAGGCATGGTTATATGCATATGAATGTTGTTTTTGACAGTATTACCCTACCACCAACCACATTATTTGGGTAACTAGTGTCCCATCACTTAAGAATGTAATCTGTACAAGTCAACAATTCCTACATTTTTGTTTATAGCTGGCCTATTCTTGTATAATTTCTTTTTCTCAACCTTGTTTTAAATTCTATTTTAAAAAAGAGCTTTTTATGATATGCCACATTTCCCCCCCCCAAATCTATTTAAAAAATTTTAATGGAGAGGTAAAAAGAAAGAGCTCCCAATATAGATATTTTATGTGAGGGTCACTTTAAGGGTTTGCCTTCAGACCCACTTCAAAGGATACTCTGATACAGCTAACTGGCAAGAAGAAATGGTGTCCTACAGAAGAGAGTGTGAGAGCTGATTTTCCAAACTGTGTACACTACAATTTGTTCTTACACTGCAGCTTTTGTTGTTAGGTGCCACCTTATGTACACAGAATGATACACTGCCCAGTCCTGCACCAATCTCACAACTGTGCTTGAGCCCATGGTTGTAGTCTTTGTGTCAATCCTTATACTTGAGGGTTTCCACTCTTTTGCTGCCCCTCTATTTTACCAAGCATGATGTCCTTTCTCAACTGGTCTCTCCTGACAAATACTCACCACCCTTTCTGACTAAATTAATTACATTCTGACTAAATTAATTACAAGGCAGATCTATTTGTTCTTTTGGCAGTCCATGGTACATTCCATATTCTTCACCCACACCATAATTCCAATGCATGGACTTTTCTTCAACCTTTCTTTTTCAATGTCCAAGTTTCACAGGCATATGAGGCAAATGAAAATATCATGAAGTATATTTTCCCAATTCTATGCAGCTATTGATCTTGTGTCTGCTGCTTCCATGAGCACTGACTGTGGATCTAAGCAAGATAACATCCTCGACAACATCATTCTTTGTTTCCTCTTATAATATTACACATTGGCCTAGTAGTGAGGATTTTTGTCTTCTTGACATTAAGTCATAATCCATATTGAAGACTGCACTCCTTGATCTTCATCAGCAAGTGCTTCAAGCCCTCCTTACTTTCAGAGAGCAAAGTTGTGTCGTCTGCATATCAAAGTTGTTAAAAAGCTTTCCTCTAAATCCTGATATCACATTCTTCTTCATGTAATCCCGCTTCTATGATTATTTGCTGAGCAAACAGATTGAATAAATATGATGTGATGAGAGTACACAACCCTGATGTACCTCTGTTCCCACAACTGCCTCTTGATCTATGTACAGGTTCCACATGAGTACAATGAAGTGTTTCGGAATTCCCATTCTTCTCAATGCTATAATTGTTTTTTCATGATCCCCACAGTCAAAGATATTTGTATGGTCAATTAAACACACATATACACTTTCTGGTATTCTTAGCTTTCGGTCAAGATCCACCTGACATCAGCAGTGATATCTTTTTTTCTATGTCCTCTTCTGAATCTGGCCTGAAACGCTGGCAGCTTCCTGTCAATGTACTGCTGCAAGCATTGTTGGATGATCTTCACCAAATTTTCACTTGCATGTGATATCAATGACATTGTTCTGTAATTTGAGCATTCTGGTGGATCATCTTTCTTTGTGATGGGCACAAATAGCGATCTCTTCTCGTGATTTGGTCAGTAGCTGTCTTCCAAGAGTTTTCACTGGCTAGTGAGTACCTCTAGTGCTACATCATCATCTTGTTGAAACATTTCAATAGTATTCTCTCAATTCTTGGATCCTTGTTTTTGGTTAATGCCCGCAGTGCAACATGGACTTCTTCCATCAATAACTACTGTTCCTTATATATTTGGTACCTCTTGAAGTAGTTGAAAGCCCACCAATTCTTTTTGGTACAGTGACTCTATGTATTCTTTTTATCTTCTTTGATGATCCGGGCATCATTTAGCATTTCCCTATGAAGTCTTTCAATATTGTACCTGAAGGCTGAATTTTTTCTTGAGTTTTTCAGTGTAAGAAATGTTGAGTTTACTTTCCCCTTTTTGTTTTCTAACTCTAGGTCTTTGCACATTTTATTATAATATTTTATTTTGTCTTCTTGAGTTACCCTTTGAAATTTTCTGTTCAGCTCTTTGACTTCATCATTTCTTTCATATGTCCGAGCTACTCTATGATGAAGAGCAGGGTTCTGAGTCTCTTCTGATATCTACTTTCATCTTTTTTCCCCCTGACTTATTAATGACTTCATGTATAATGTTTTATTTTTCTGAGTTTTCATATGTGAGTTTATTCTTCATTTAACTTTCAAACACTACTACAGCTGAATATTAAAACAAAACAATCACAAGTAATGAGCATATTATGATTACAGTTCTCTACTTTTTGCACTACTGCATATAAAATGCCAGTAGTTAACGATATTCACTTCCCCGGCCCCCATTAAGAGGTGTTAATGTCCTTCCACAGCTCATCAGGTATTCTGTGTCTAATGTATCATATAGATTCTGGAGATGTTCTTGAAATTTCGGTAGAATATACTTATAGTCGTATTTTGACTCTTATAAATCTTTCATTTTCTTCAGTTTCAACCAGACCTTACATATGAGCATTGATAGTTAGTTCCACAGTCAGCCCTGGTCAGGTTTGAACTATTCCATCATCTCTTCTCAGAGATGTAATCAATTTGATTTCTGCATACTCCATCAGGATAAGTCCACATGTGTAGTTGTCTTTTGTGTTGTTTGAAAAGGTATTTGCTATGAAAAAGTCATTGGTCTTGCAAAACTCTATGATGCAATCTCCAACTTCAATTCTATCACCAAGATCAAATTTTCCAACAACTACTCATTCCTCTTCATTTCCAACTTTTGCATTCCAATCATCAATAATTATCATTGCATCTTGATGGGAGGTTGGATCAGTATCATGCTGAGGATGGTAGAATTTTTCAAGTGCTTCATTACTATCTCTAGTGGTTGATACAGAATTTGGCATAGTATTTGTATTGATTAGATTTCTTTGAAGATTGGTAGATATAATCCTATCACAAATAACCTTGTACTTCAAGATAGATCTTGAAATGTCCTTTATGACAATGATTTTGTCATTCCAACCATAGTAAACCACATGGTTTTCTGATTCACAACAGCCAATAGAGACTAGTCCATTTCAGCTCACTAATGCCTAGCATACTGATCTTTATACAATTTCCATTTAGTTATTAATGACTTCCAATTTTCCTAGATTGGCACTTCCTATATTCCAAGTTTGAAGTATTAATTGAGGTCTGCAGCAGGGTGCTCTCAGGGGGAGTCTTTCCCCCAACAGTTACATGAAGATCTGGAAGGCTTTACTCTCCCAGGCTTTACTCCATCCTTGTCAACTATACTTTAAGAAGGCTACCCTTCTTCAGTCGGATGTTGAGAGCCTTCTGACCGGAGGGGCTCATCTTCTGGCAGTATCTCCAACAATGCTCTGCTTCTATTTACCAGGTTTCCAGAACCTGACAATGTATTCATGCTCTCCATAGGACATTTAGTGGCTAATTCTTCAGAAGTGGACAGTCTGTTCCTTTTCCTAGTCTGTTCATATGGAAGCTTTCCTGAAACCCATTCACTCTGTGTGACCCTGCTCGTATTTGAATACCAGTGACATAGCTTCTCAAATCACAACAACGTACAAGCCACCACAGTAAGACAAACTGAGAGACAGATGGTAATTTTTTTCCACTACAATTCTCAAATTGATTTGGGCACACTAGTGTGCAACAAATATTGACTGACATGAATTAAGGAAGTATAACAAAGTCATTGTAATGCCTTCAATCATTAGCCCGGAGCTCAAGTTCTCATGTGGTATACCATTGCAATTTAACACAATTCTTTCTTGGACACCACAAAATTTTGTAAAGAAAGTTTCTGGTTCTTTAGTGACATCTAAATGGTTGACTGGGCCCTCTCAGCCTCGCCTTCTCATCTTCTTGTGGGCTTCTCTTTACTGGTGAACATGGTGTCACTCCACGATAATGATATTTTATAATAAAGGACATTGTAATGCATTTTTTATAAACGTTAATTTGTTCATTGGAGGAGAATTTGCTATTCATATTTTTTGACATTGAAATATCCTTTCAAGCAAATGAAAAGTGATCATAGATGGCTACTTTTATATACCTTAATATCTTGGACAAAATTTTAAAAACCTAGCCACTATATTTTCCCAAACACTTCACTAACATAAATTTAGTTCCCACTTAAATAATAATGACTTTCAAGTCACAATGTCTCTATTGAGCTCAAACCGATGTGTCTCAATTCTAAGTCAATCTCTCCCCCTTCGTGTCCCAGACAGCTTGATTTTTTTAAATTAATTTATTTTT
>NW_022103915.1:92026076-92045779 GCF_000313985.2 Echinops telfairi
GATTTCCAGTTCACCCACGTGTGTACCCATCCCTATTGCAGTGAGCCTATGAGTTCCCTGGGCCAGTGACAGCTTTGATTTAACACAGTTCAGTCATGAGCACTTGTGTGATGCAGATTCAAAAACTTGCCATTCGTCATAGCATTTGTCTAGGGCCCCAAAGCATATCTCACTTCTAAGAAGATGATCTGGGACATCACGTTCCCAACCTGGAGCTAAGGGGCAGTGTTTGTTGCCTATAGTTGTTAGAATGTTTCTAGTTATCCTCTTACTTGGCTTTGGTTATTTTAAAAATAATGGAATTTTTGTAATGAAAGAAGAAAAGAGATCATCAAATAAAGCTTTCTAAATTTGGGTCTAAATCTTGGCATCAGAACTTGCAATTTTTAGTTGCTCAAATGTTAATGGTACAAGGCCTCACTCCTGGTCCAATTTTCTTTGACCTAATACCCAGTGTTCTCTTTTCTCTGTTGATAACATATATGTGTTTTAACCTCCTTTGAAGCAACTTAACAAAATTGATTCAGAATGAATATTTGACAAATATTATTTCTCGTGAACTCCATTTTTAATTATTTCACAACAGTAGTTTCTTGGATGAAGACCATTATAAATATCAGAAACGGAAATGATACTAATGGATTCTACTTTTTTATCTTACAAATAAACATAAAAACCAAGGCCCCCTTATTTTCCAAATACGGAATCAAGACTCAAATTGTCTAAAGAACTTGTCTGAGATCATACAGAAAGTGCTAGGATATGAACTCAGGGTTCCTGCTAGTTTTGTGATTTTTCTTTTTTTTTTGCAGAGGGCTGTGCCATTTCAAAAGAGCCATCTCTTTTTCCTGAGTCAAGTACACACAGGTTGAACATATTATGGCCATTAATGAAACGATAAAATCTAGGAACACTTATGAGACATGGGCCTAAATCCCATGAGACATAGTTACTCCAGTAGAAAATGCCTCTTAAGAGAAGGGAAAATTTTAAAGAAAGGACTAGATTTTGAAAAGGAGAATAAAATTAAACCTCACATGTAATAAAGAATGATTTGTGCTTTAAGCAACCATGGGCTAATTAATTAGTGGCTCTCCTGATGTAAAAGACTGGTCTCCAATATTTTTTTCCTCTTGGAAATCCAGACACCAGCTTGTTTCAAGGCTGCAATCATTCCTTGTGGTCCGTTCTTGGCCTCTGCCTTTGCAGGCCATAACTAGAAAAGGGAAATTGACAGACAGAAAGAAAAACCCTTAACAGCTGGAGCTTCAATTTTCCTACCTGGGGAAAAATATTTCAGTGTCAGAGATTTCTCCTGGGTTGCCCTATTTGGAGGTAGAAAGAGAAGCCAGAGGAAAAAACACCCAAAAAGCTTTTAAAAGAAACACTATGAAAAGAGCAAACCCTGAGAATTTTGTTTAATAGCAGCAATGACGAATTTCCTGGCAATCTATACCAAGCAGTTAAAGACCAACCAGCATGTGAAAGAGGCTAGATTAGTGAGAAGGGTCTAGAGCCGCCTAATAAAGAGTGCCAGAAGATTTATTCTCCCATACATATAATTGTGAGATATGAATGAGTCTATATTTAAGAAATGTGCTACAACTATCACATTAATTTTACTAGTTTGACTCAAATCAGGGTATAAAAAATGGAAGAACAATGCTTTGAGCCACCAAGTTAGTGCCCCACAGAATATTTTAAAATTATTTAACACACATCATTTGAGTGTCAACAACTCATCACACATAAACTCTCTAATTAACAGAACCCTTCGTAGTATTTGATAACTGAGTCTTGGCTCCGTTTTTATACCAGAAGGGCAATCCTTTATAAGCAGAAATTATAAAAGCAGATTTAAAAAGCATTAATTCAGAAATAGATTCAAATGGGTTTCAAATTAACCCCCTGATGGTATTTAAACTTATTTAAAACCACTTGGCTTAAAAGATAATGCGTAGAGAGGCTGCTTTTGACCAGAGTCGAGCTTTGTCTAGACAGTCAACCTCGATGTTTTCATTTTCTTTGTTGGGTACCAGCCTCCCGAAGCCCAGGATACTTGGTGTGGGTCCTGCACTGGGACCGACAAGTTTATCCTGTCATGGGGGCTCTTCACAAGATACATTCATTATTAGAGCTAATTTGAGGATTCACCATCTATGCTCTGCTTAGGAAGCTCTATTGTTTTCTCTTTCCAATCTCATATTGGCAACACTTCCAACGATAAATCCAATAGGGAATTAGTAATTAACTGGTTGTTCAAATTTGGCTTCCTCTGGTCATGGAAAAAGGATAGCAAGAGTAAGCAACAGTAATAGCTACTATTAATGCACTATTTTTCTCAATGCAAGAAAGGTATTATTATAGTTTAGAAATAAAATCTCATGAAAAATGATGAAGAGTTATGAATACTTTCTTTAGGACTCTAGCTTTTGATTCTTTGATATCTGCTAGCAGTAGTGTCCATTTTGCAACCAAACTGGAAATTATAATTTTTAATAGAGAGAATTGATGATAAAAACAAGGTAAAATATTTCCATTAATAATTACCTCCTATGTTCATAGTACAAGATGACAAACAAGAAGAGACACAAGTAACTATGGTTGTTGAAATTTCCTAAATAAGGCTACTAAAGTCTCAACTGAGAGTATTGAGCTCTTTTTTGGCTAGCAATCTACTCAAATTTCTGAGACCACCTGCTTAACTTAGCCTCTCTGAATCTCACCCTGCATAATATTTGGGACAGTAGAGGCATCCATACATTAACAAGAGAGTGTCTTGCTCAAGAACTACAATGTTTTATACCACTTGGCTCAATTTCTTGATCTGGATACCAATGCTTGGTTGATGAATACTAAAGTATAAATTATAATTGCCAATTATAATTATTTATAGGTATTGAATGCTAAATAATTTTTCTTGATTTATACAGCCAATTTATTGAAAACAACATGCATTCCATTTATAAATATCGAACAATAAAAATGTATTTTTTACTCATTTTCCCTCTTATTTACTTCTCTTTACTTGGAAGAAGATTGAAACAGGAAATTATAGCATTATGGCCTTCAGGTTTTCCATTAGTATTGTATAAACTTGGAGGGGATCACTGCCATCAATTTGTTTCTGACTCACAGCCACCCTATACGCCAGAGTAGAACTTCCTCTTTGTGTATCTATTGCGTTGTGCAAGGATCTTCTTGACATCCAGCTTGTGGAGGAGTGCTTCTTGAGAATGAACGTGGATGCCACATTTTTAGCTTCAGAGTGAGTCCCTGAGTCAGTCCTGGGAAGAGACCTTTAGACTCCTACACTGTCTTCTTATGATTAGAATAATTTTACCTGTTGAGTGATAACTTACCTGAAGGAATATTGGAGAGAATTTCAGAACCTCTTTAGAAGAACCAGTTCTTGTTTTGAGTCTAAATTATGCATATTTTATTTTACCATCTGTTTTCCTGCAATCTATGCTCAGGTAACTGCATAAAGATCTATATTTTTTTTGGTACGTGTAGGCAATATCAAATGATTCCTTAATCTTCCCTTGGTCAACTTTTCTGACTTTCTGGAGAATATTGGAATGTCCTATGGAGGTGCTGAGGTTTTTCATCTCTATGGAAGCACACCCACATGCCTCATATTTATTTTACAGGGTTGCTGGAGGGCACAAGCTGCTAAATGACCCAACGTGTTCAGAACAGAACTGCTCCGTAGGGTCTCCAAGGCTGCGAACTTCTGACGCAGCTCTCTAGGTTTGTCTTCTGAACTCGGGTGGGATCAAACTGATTTATCCGCAAGGGATTTTATTTTTGATGGTACATTAAATTGTATCCTCTTTTTCTATCTCCTGCAATTGTTTTTTCCCCCAGATTTGTTGAGGTATGATTGAAACATAGAAAACTGTATATACGATGTATATGCAATTACATTATAAAATTTGCTCAGTTTTAACTTTTATGTACACCCACAAAACCAACACCATGACCAAGATAATGAACATTTTTATCATCCTCCCAAACTTTCTCTTGCCTTTCTACTGTTGACTCTTCCCTCAACCCCTAGACCCATGCAACAACTAATTACCTTCTGTCATTAAACATTAGTTTGGATGTTCTAGAATTATTGAATCATTTAATACTACTCTCATTTTCTTCTTTTACAAAACAAAATGATTTTTAGATTAATCTCTGTTGTTCCACATAGGAATCATATTATATTTCCTGTTATTGCTGAGTAGTATCCTATGAAGTGATTCATCGGGATTTGTTTCTTCTTTCATCCTGTTGGACATTTGCATTGTTTCAGTTTAGGGTTATTATCAATAAAGTTGCTAAGAATTTCTTTCCTACATGATCGCTGAAGACAAAGCAGGTGCATAAGCAAATGTGGTGAAGAAAGCTGATGGTGCCTGGCTGTCAAAAGATATAGCATCAGGGTCTTAAAGGCTTAAAGATAAACAAGCAGCCATCTAGCTGAGAAGCAACCAAACCCACTTGGAAGAAGCACAGCAGCCTGTGTGGTCATGAGGTATTCATAGGATCAGGCACCAGACATTAAAAAACAAAAAAACATATCATTCTGAATGAGGGGGAGTGCAGAGTGGAGACACAAAGCCCATCTGTAGGCAACTAGACATTCTCTTACAGAAGGGTCTTGGGAAGGAGATGGGCCAGTCAGGGTGCAGTATAGCAATGATGAAACATACAACTTTCTTCTCGTTCCTAAATGTTTCCTCCCCGCTCCCACTATCATGACCCCAATTCTACCTTGCAAGTCTGGCTATAGCAGAGGATGTACACTGGTACAGATAGGAGCTAGAAACACAGGGAATCAAGGACAGATAAACCCCTCAGGACCAATAATGCGAGTAGCCATACCAGGAGGGGAAGGAGAAGGTGGGGTAGAAAGAGGGAACTGATTACAAGGATATACATGTGACCCCCTCCCTGGAGGATGGACAACAGAAAAGTGGGTGAAGGGAGACATCGGACAGTGTAAGACATGACAAAATAATAATCATTTATTAATTATCAAGGGTTCGTGATGGGGGGGGCAAGGAGGGAGGCAAAAAATGAGGAGCTGATACCAAGGGTTCAAGTAGATAGAAAATGCTTTGAGAAGGATGATAGTAACAAATGTACAAATGTGCTTGACACAATGGATGTATGCATGGATTGTGATAAGAGTTGTACGAGCCCCCAATGAAATGATTTAGAAAAATAAAAACAAAGTTGCTAAGAATATTTTTGTGAACATATTTTTGTTTGTTTGGCTTAGGTAAGTACCTAGACTTGAAATGACCGAGACACAGTAGTTGAATGTTGAAGCTTTAAGAAAGAGCCAGACTATTTTTATAATCTCAATCTCCTTTGTCAATTGTCATGGTTAAGTGCATGTACAAGTGGCTCTACCACATAGCGATGGCACATACAGGAAAATGAATCTGTGTCTATGCTGTGCCCATTGTTGCAGCCACTGTGTCCATAGATCTTAAAAGTCTTCGTCATTTTTGCTCATACTCTAGTTAGTGTACAAAAATCATTCAACATTAATATATAGGAATACAATAGGTACTTTTTATTTTCTTGTATTCTGTGACCTTGTATACATACTTGAGTTCTATAATTTTAAAGAATATTTTCAATGAAAGTGATTATGCTACCTGTAAATAAGGACAGTTTTTTTTCCTTTTAAAAATCTGTATGTCTCTCTTATTTTATTTTTTTCCACTCTATTGCCTGGTTATGGCCTTCAGTACAATATTTAACAAAAAGGGTAATTATGGACATTTTTTCCTCTTCCTTTATTTTTTGACCTTGGGGAGAAATAATTCAATTTTTTACAACAAGTAATGATTTAAAATACAGTCTTCCCAAAAATCCCTCTTACTAAGTGAATAAAATTTCAAATTCCAATTGAGTGTTTCTACCAAGATTGAGTTAAGTTTGTCAAATGTTTTTAATGATTTTATTATAATTCATTATGGATTTTTATTCTTATGGGAGGAGAAAGCCTGGGTTTTCTCCCATGACCTTGCTGTTGGTTTCAAACTACCAAACTTGTGTTAGCAACCCAATGCATAACTCTTATCATACTTTTATATTACAGAATATTCTATGTAGTTGGTCTTTCAGTTACGAAGAGAGATGTATTGGTATGGATTCAGGTATTCTGCTTCCTGTTTTATAATTTTTTGCTTCATGTCTTTTGAGGCTATGTTATTAAGTCCAAACACATTTGGATTGTATGCCCCCTTGGTGACCCTTTTATCATTATGAGTTTACTTTCTGTTTCTGGTAGTATATTTTGTTTTCAAGTCATTTTATCTAATTTTAATATAATAATTTTTATTAGTATTTTCATGGTATAATTTCTTGCACTGTATTTTTATATACTTTTGTCATATTTAAAATTAGCTTATTTTAGGTATTATAGCATTAAGTGGTGGGTGTTTTCATGGAATTGAAAAATTTTACCCTTTACTAGGAATATTTGGAAGTTTATCCCTATTACATATTTTTATAATTTTTAAAATTGCGTTATCTTCTTTTTCACCATACTTGTTATATTAACAATCAAAACACAATAAAGTCTGTATCTAATTTGGACAGTTTTGATGTATATACACACCCATGAAACCATCATCATCACAACCAAGATAACTGACATTTGAATTATTGAAACTATGGGCCAGATCCCTGTAATCTGAGATTGATAGGATCAGGTTCACATCAGCTATATTATTTTTGGAATTTCTTTGGCAAGTCGGTTCGACACTGTGGCTGCAACAAAGGGGTCCAGGAAAACAACAGCCGTGAGGATGGCGCATCCTGGGCTCTGTTGTCCTGCTGCACAAAGTGCTGCCCAGAGAAGGAGCTGGCTCGATGCCACCCAACAACAATATCCTTATCTGTATTTGAAGAACGTGTTCTACATGAAAATGTTTGATTTATATGCAGTATGATGCAAGGAATTTCTTCCCTTATTTTTCCCAGTTTGTAGAGGGATGCTTACTGCTGTTTGATTTTAAAAATCATTCATAGATTGAAATGTTGAATTCACACACATTGCTGATCTTAAACACTTGAAAACATACATATTGTTGACTTTATGTTCTCCTGGATTGTTGGAGTTGTCTTTTTATCATGTGTATATATTACCTTCTAATAAAACAATTCTGTCAAAAAATGAAAATGAAACAAAAAAAAGTCATGATGAAAATGGTTATTCAAACTTGACAAAAGCATCCATAAAAGGGGAGGGGGGAGATAAATTGAGCCGCATCCAAATGAAAACTTAGGTACTGCAGAAGAATTGCAACGAGGGCTCAAAGGCAACCATAGCCTGGAAGAAAATCTTTGCAAACTACATAAAAAAAAATTTCTATTTAAATGTGCAAAGATTTCTAAAGAACACAACTGTAAAGTGCCAAACAATTCAATCAGAAAATGCATAAAAGATATATATTACCCCAAAACATACATTAAACTGAAGAAGACACACAAGTCAGGATATGAAGAGATGCTCAACCTCTTAGCTGTTTGGGAAAAAAATGACATAACGATATATCACTGCATATGAATTAGAATACCTAAAATAAAGCAATGATAACACCCTATGATAGCAAAACTCTATCACTAACACTTTGCTGAGAATGTGAAAATGTACAGTCATTTCAGTAAAGATGATAGCAGTTTTGTTTGTTTGTGTGTTTTTCCAAAATTGAACGTGTGCTTATCATACAAAGAAGCTTTAACAAGTTGTGGAATTAAAAGATAATAGGATTTCCCACAAACATTTTTCTTTTCTCACGACAGGAGTGTTTTATTTAAAAAAATAATAAAATAAAAAAATGCTGTCATTATAGTCTGTTTTAATTCAATTATTAACTCAAGCTCTTAAAACCATTCTGGTAAGCCAGTGGGGCATCCGAGGAAACCAGGCAGCTCCTGACAATGCTTTGGTGGGAGATAGGTGGCATCCTTGGAACACAAGCGCCCTAATGACTATCACACCCAACTCTCTATCGGTTTTGTCTTCCAAAACCAGGTTTCAAGATAAACAAGATACCACATAGATACCCTTTAGTAGTATAAAAATGTAACAACAGAGTGTAACGAGATAGCAAAAGCCAAAGATGACAACACACATGAGTAATTTATAAAATAATAAGTTTCTCGAGCTCTGAAAAACTAAAATGGGAGAGCGCACTGAATGGTACCATACATGAAACATGAGCTGTAACAGAGAACAGCTCTAAACACGTTCCAAGCGACTGTTCAACCTCCGTATGACAGCGTAGGAATATATTGGCAGCTCGCTTCCCTTTGTTCCCACCCAGTTCCATTTCTTCAGATAAACCTGGTTCTCCATGAATGCATCTATAAATCAGGGTACTGTTAGAAAACACCCATTGACTACCACTTCTTCCTTTGTTATCTTTTCGCAGTGCTCTCTATCAACATTTTTGCGTTGGTTTGTCTGACCAGTTGAACTTAGCAGGTTGGAACCCTAAAGTATCAGTTCTGATTGGAGTAGCACTTGGGACATGTCCTAGCACTCCATTATATGTATATACCAGAGTTTTTAAATCCATTCATCAGTTAATGGAAAATGAGATTGTTTCCAGGTCTTTGCAATTGTGAACTGCGCCATGATGAACATTTAGTGCAGATGTCTAGTCTTGGTCTGTTTTTTACTTCTTCTGGGTATATGCCCAGTAGGGGATTGCTGGGTGGTATGGTAGCTTGATTTCCATTTGTTTTAGGTATTGCCAAATCAATTTTCATAGTGGCTGCACATACCTACAGGATCACCAGCAGTGGATGAGAGTGCCTATCTCATCACATCCTCTTCAGCACTTGTTGCTTTCTGATTTTTTGAATCGGGCTACCTTTGAGGGTGTTAGGTGGTATCTCATAGTTGATTTAATTTGCATTTCCCTCTGGCTAATGATCGGGAACATTTTCTCATGTGTTTATTGGCCACTTGGATAGGCGCCCTTGTGAAACATCTGTTCAGATCTTTTGCCCACTTCCTCATTGGGCTCGTTGTTTTTCCTTTTTGTTAGCTAGCAGAGTAGTGTATATTTTAGTAATAAGGCCTTTGTCTGATGTGTCATTGTTAAAAATGTTTTCCCAGTCTGTGGACTCTCTTGGCAAAGTCCTTTGATGTGCACAGTTCCCACTAACGTTTTGAAGCTCCTTTTTAAATCCCATTGAATGTACTCCTGATCATTCAGCCAAGAGAAGTGAAAATGTTTGTCAATGTCCACATAAAATTTTATAAATGAATGTTCATATCAACATTATTTTTAATAGCTCAAATCTGCATGATGAACAAGGACATAAAAATGTCCTTCAATGAAAGCACTGTTTGAACAAACTACAGCATAGTCATTCCATGGACTACTACTTAGCAATAAAAAGAAAATAACTATTGATAAAAATAACAATATGGAATTACGCTGAGTAAAAGCGTCGAGTTGAAAATCATGCAGACTCATATGCTACATGAATTCACTTATATAATAGTATTCTAATGATCGAATTCTAGCAATGGAGAACAGATTAATTGGTTTCCAGAGACTAGGAAGAAGAATTGGGAGAGATGATGCTGTAACTCTAAAAGGGTAGCACAAGGGATCTTTGTGATTGAACTGTTATGAATCTCAACTTTGTGTTGGTCATTCAAATTTACCCAACTCAAAAACTCACTGTCGTCAAGTGGAGGCCAATTCACAGCAACCCTAACAGGGTCCAACTGCCCCTGGAGATTTCGGAAACTGTAACTCTTTACGGGAGTAGAAAGACCCCGCTTTCTCCCAGTCAAATTTGCATATGAGAAGATTGTTTAAAATTGTTATGTACACAGATACACATGCAAGTAAAACCAATGAAAGATTAATAAGATCAGTAGGTTACATCAGGGCTGCTTTTATATTTGTGATATTATACTACAATTACTAGTTATTCATGCTACAGCTAGCGGAGAAGACTTGGTGGTGGTTTTATGTGATCTCCTTGTATTATTTCTTATAATTGAATGTGAATTTATAATGATCTCAAATTAAAAAAATAATAAATTGACTACATTCTTAATTCATTACTGTAGTCTGTACTGATCATTTCTGTTGACTCTAATGAAGAATGTTGTTATCATAGGCTGAGTTCTCCAGAGAAGTAAAACCAGTGAAGATTGTATCTGTATATAAATATGCCTAGAGAAATTTATACAAGAAAATAACTGAGAGTAGTAGAAGCAGGAAAATTCCAAGTCTAGGCAAATTCTGAGTGGGGGTCAGCTGTTAGCTCAGCCCTTTCTCTTGACTCACACAAGATCAGCAGGAAGATGACAGGCTTGTGGCCAGCAGGTCATATGGCAGACCACTGATGACTCCCGGGATTGACAGGCATTATGGCACATCATTGACTCTAAGAACTAGAGGTCAACAAGCCAGAAGAGGACTCCAAAACCAGAAAAAAAGGAAGCAAGCTTTTCCATGGTATCCACTTATATTGGAAGCAGGTCAAAAGCCGTGAAAACTTCCTTTCAATTGATTGACTGCTGAGAGCAGATTTCATTATGTAAGTCATTACATTGTGGTAAATGGCATCATGGGTGATAATTGGGTTTTAACTGCCAATCCAGTTAAGAATCCTGGCCTCGTCGTGTTTACATGAAACCTTAATTATTATAGTTACCGAATGACTTATCTGATTAGATTACAAAGATTTGGGACTAGAAACTCTGTTGAGAGAGATGATTACTATGAGTCTTGAAGGAGTGACAAAATCAGAGGCACAGGGTTCTGCTCCAATTAGAGGACATGTTTAAGTGATCGCTTTCATGTCTTGGATTTAAGTTAGTCGAGTGGTGTGCAGAAGTGTGGGATGCCAGATGTTTCTTGGGGATTAACACCTATGAAAGGAAGGGGAGATATGGAATGGAACAGAGTTGCACAATGAATATTGCATTTCAGGATAAACTCCTTCTTTCTTAGTCCCCAGGAGAGGTCATTCTCTACAGACCTGACCTTAAGAGAAATGGCTTTCTGACTAAAGCAGATCTACAAAGGTGACGCAGCTAGAGACTTGTCTGCTGACTGAATGTACTCTTCACTCGCCTGTCAGAGGGGATCCTGGCCGTGCACCTCGGTGTCTACCAGAGTTAGCTTATATAGACCAAGATGAGTTCATACTTTGTTTTAAGGTGCTGCCAAGTGAGTTTAGACTCATAGCCTATGTACAACAGAACCAAACAACATGCGGCCCTGCACCCGCCTAGCAATTGTTCTTAAGTTTGGGCCCATTGGTGCAGCTCCTGTGTCAACTCATCTTGTTGAAGGTCTTTCCCCCTTTTTGCTGCCCCTCTATTTTAACAAGCCTGCTGTCCTTTTCCAGGGATTGGTCTTTCTTGATCACATGACCAAAGTACAGGAGATGAAGACTTGCTTCTAAGAAGCATTCTGGCTTTACTGCTTCCAAGACAGATTTGTTGGTTCTTTTGTCAGTCCAGGGTACTTTCAATATTCCTCACCAGCCTCATATTTCAAATGCATCTATCCTCCTTCAGTCTTCCTTAGTCCATGTGCAACTTTCACATGCATCTGAGGCAACTGAAACTATCGTGGCTTGGGTCAGGCATGCTTTACTCTGGAAGCTCTACTGAAACGTTTTCACTTTGAGTGACCCCGCTGGTATTTGAAAATACCAGTCACATAGTTTCCAGCATTTCAACAATACACAAGCCACCATTGCATCACAAACTGACCAAAAAAGTGGTGAAAGTTAATACTAGATTCAAGTTAATACTAGATTGAAGTAAATAATCTAAATATGGAGTTTAGAGAAAGAGATTACTGGGAGCAAGTATGCAAGTCGCTCAACAATAAAATAGCGTATGACTATTTATGTCAGAATAGGAGTTTTCTGCTTGAGGTTCCGGTATGAAGAAACCTTCTACTTAGTGACTGATCAGGATTACTAGCTTCTCTCTGCAAGGATATGTAGTGACTGTGACATATACTCTGGTACTTGGTTTCTTACTTTTCATTAAAAAATGGGGTTTTTTTGGTCCTCATGCTTTTACTATCATGTTCTAGATAGTGTTTGCAATTATTGGATTGCTAAACAACAAAAACAAAACAATTGACATGCAAGTGCTTTTGTTATTAAAATGGGTAGTTTGCTTTTGTAGAAACTGGTTTCAACCTACACACTTGCTCCTCTGTGAGGCAGGTAGCCACTTTCTAGTTAGTTGTAAAAAGTGCTGATAGTCTCACTCGCTGAACTGATTCCACCCTCCACTTGAGCCATGTGTCATTTCACAGATATGAGAAGCTGCTACTGAGCGTCCACTTAGTGCTGTTTCAATGCACCCGCGAGGAGCTGGTTAGAAATGGCATGGACCACAGAGAAGCCTTACAAAGGAGTGTGTTAGCTTCTCCTTACTTTTACTGAATGGAACCTAAACCACCCCCCCCCAAAAAAAACGATTGTTACATTTCTTATGGAGTTCCCCAATGCCTCTTATAAATGAGCCATATTTAGTTTTAAACAAATCTCCTGAAGTAAACAGTGCGTTTTCCTGATTTTTATCTCTTGGTGAGTTTCCAAAAATCTTGGAAGTGAATTAGTGTGCAATTTGCATCCAAATCTTAGCCAAGGGGATGTGGTTTATTATAATACATGGCCCTCCTAATTATTGAACAGCCCAAGAAAACTCGGCCCAGTGTGCATCTGTTCTTGCTTGACCACACTGCCAAACATGATTTGGCAAGCACAGCAATGTACATTGAGCAGACCTACAGTCTAATTTGCATTAGTTTGTGGTAATTATACGAAAGCTATAACTGAACAAGCTTGTCTTCTCTTTTTAGATCAGTTCATTTCTAAAAAATAAATAAGAAGCAACCCCCTAAAAGAATTTCCCTTTTTATGTGTCTTTGAGGTTTCTCAATGTGATTTAATCATTGCCCAAGTGTTAGTTTGCTTATACGCAAAGCGAAAACCTCTTCCCCACATATTTCATGCAGGCTTTCTTTTATTATCCTTGATCTCTGTTGGTTGACTGTGCATGTTGCAATCTGTATTTGATATCATTGTTCTGGAGAGTGAATTAGGCTACCGCTGACCAGATGTCTACATTAGTTATGAATTTGCCTCCAAGAATCAATAAGTAGACCCATCAGTATCCTGTTTGAAATCATAGGAAGACTTCTAAGCTGGAAATCATGGCGTTTCCATCGAGTTATCTTTGTTGAATGGTCTTGAATAACTCAATTTCTTTGGGACTGTTTTCTTATCTGCAAAACGATGATATTGATACCTGTTTTATCTACCATCCATAATTGATCTGGGTGCCGAATTGGGGCAAAAAGTATATTTGAAGAAAAAGTTAATGACAATGTTGCTTAAAAATGATCTTATTTTTAGGTGTATGTCAATGCTTACACAGAAACTCTAGTGCATGATATGGTGGTATACATATGGTGGGTGATTATGACTTAAGTGTTCTAGAATTGGGCTGTCCAACCCAATAGGCATTAGTCACACATAGCCATTGAGCATTTAAAATATAGCTAGTCCAAATTGAGATATACTCTAAGTATAAAAAGCACATCGGTTTTCAGAGTGAGCTACTCACTGGGCTAACAAAGAGGTCAGTAGTTCTAAACCACTAGTTACTCCACAAGAGAAAGACGAGGCTTTCTACTCCTATTTAGAGTTATAATCTTCGTAGCCAGTTCTACCCTGTCCTATAGGGTGTCCATAAGATGGAATCTACTCGATTTGGTTTTGAGTTTGGTTTTAGTTTGTTAAAAAAGAATGTAAGATATTTCAATATTGTATGATTGTTTTTAATATGTTGATTTAAATACAATATATTGCCAAAATTAATTCTATATTTAGTTTTAATTTATAAACGTAGCTATTGGTAAATTATCAACCATCTATTGGGATCATATTATATTTCTACTAGGCAGTGTATTCCAGAGAATAGAGGTATAGGATAGCTGAAAGTTTATATCTAGGTCTAATGCCAGAATCTGCAACTAAATAGACAATTGAAACTCAAATCAGGTACAAAGCAACAGGGTAGTGACTAGGGACACCAAATGCATATGAGTTGATTTGGAAGGGTAGGTAGGAAATGGAGCTTAGAGTAATCTCCTGGAACTTGGTGGAATTGTGGTTATAAAAAGCCCTTGGCTTTGTTTGTGGGTGGAGAGGGAACTATTAAGGGCATCATCCAGTTCAGACACATCAGTATTATTCTTCAAAAACAATTATATTTAATAAAACCATAACAGTCTAGAGCCTTCAGGGAATGAGTACTTGTGTTATGTTTGAATATTCTGGTTATTTTAGTGTTTACCCTTTAAATATCAAAACTAAGAAAAATTTGAAGTATTTCATATGGAACAGTTCTTAAAATATATTAGGAAGTCTTTGCCTTTTCATGCAGAATATACTCAGCATAATTTTTATGTCATCCTATTCACACAAGGATGAAAATGATAGTATTATACAATATATTAAAAATCCACTAATACTGGGAGCTTTGATTTGTGAACGACTATTTGTTCCTATAGCAAGTAGCTTCCAGGGGGAATGTGGCTCAAATTATGTCTGTTTTTGTATTTTTCTTGTTATTGGAGTATCACTCCAAACATTATCATGCATTCATTGTGGCTTAAAACAACAAGTCTTTATCCATTAATTTGCTGCATCTAACTGCAATGAGACTAGATATTAGAAAAATTAGATATTTTTTTTTATAATACTAGAGACACAGCGAGTATTGATGTGTTCAGAGAGAACTCATGGTTCTCCCCCTCTGTTTACATCATGATATGGATTGTGATCATTTTCTTAATCACAGGTATTTTTGTTTAAATGTTATGAGATGTGATCTAAACCCATTTGCCAAAAAACTTAAGTGTCAAATATCTTATCTTCAATATGATAGATTTCATAATGATATTCAGTCACACATAATACACCTGCTCTGACTTGCCAAGTAGAAATGCATCTCTTTGTGTTTCGCAAAGAGACACTGCTTTCAGCGTGTCAAGATTCAACACTAAACTATCTCTTCTAGAACAGCAAATGCATGTATCAGCTTAAAACTCAAGGTATCTTTTATAATTTCACATGTCATTTGTTAACCTGGCTTTCTGGGCAAAGTGAGAAGCAGATGGGCTTTGCCAAATGCTTCCTAATATTTCTTTATCAACTCATTTGATATAAGCACTCTGTTACATATAATTTTGCAAAGTAATGAAATACCCATTGTTTGGTTACCCAGCACTGCTATAACAGAAAAAGATAACCCACGAACGGGCAGTTTTAACAAAGAAGTTTATTTTCTCACAGTGGTGTTGTTAAGTGCCACGACTCACAGTTTAGGAGGCTAGAAATTCTAAATCAGGGAACAGCTCCCAGGGAAGGCCTTCTCTCTCTGACTCTGAGCAAAGATACTTGTCCCTTTCCGCTATGTTTCTCAGTTCCTGTGTGATCAAATGGTTTGTGATTTCCTCCAATGGTCCTTCTTTGCTCAATCTGTTCTTTATATGTCTAAAGAAGTTGATTTAAGGCACATCCTACACGAAGAAAGGACTCTGACACTTCCTCTTCATCAGCGTAACTCAGGCAAATAGATGAAATGGGGAAGTCAAAGAGTTGAACAGAAAATTGCAAAAGGCAGTTTGCGAAGACAAATTAAAAGTATTCTAATGAAATGTGCACAGACCTGAAGTCAGACCTGAAGTCGAGAGATCCACCAGGAAGAACGTGCTCAGCAGAGCTTACACGGGAAGAGCTGAAGGAAGACTGCAAGCCTCAAACTGAAATATTGAATATTCTGCAGGCAAAATATTGAATGACTTGGGGCAACAACAACAAAAAAGGGTGGAAAGATTCCACAGAGTCACTGTACCAACAAGAACCAGTTGACATTCAACCATTTCAAGAGGGAGCATGAGATCAAGAACCAATGGTATTGAAATGAGTCCAAACTGTGCTGAACACTAGAGCAGATTTAAAACGGGTCAAAGGGAGATCAAATGATGGTGTTGTTATTGTTAGGTATACTATTAGGAGGTAGGGACCCAGGTATTTGTATATTTCCTTGTAGCACTTTGACATTTCTGTTCAGTTCTTTGACTTTATGTCTTCCATTTGCTTTAACTGCTCTATGTTCAACAGCAAATTTTACAGTCCGTGTTGATATTCAACCTGGGCTTTTCTTTCTTTCTTTTTGTCTTTAATGACCTTTTGCTTTTTTTTTGCATTTGATGCTTTAGATGTCATCCCTCAATTCATTTCATCTTTGGTCATAAGTATTTAACGTATCAAATCTGTTTTTGTCCCTCAAGGCCAGTGTGATCTGATGGAGGTCACATTCAGGCTCTGCTGGACTAGTTTTAGTTTACTTAAGCTTCAGTAAGAACTTGTATACGAGCAGTTGATGGTCTGCCCCGCATTTGGCCACTGATTAAATTTCCGCTGATGATAGTTAACTTCGCCATTATCTCCTCACAGGTATGGTCAGTTTATTCCAGACAGTTTTATTTCCTCCCAACTTCCCCTGCCATACTCACAAGAAACCATTAATGCACTTACTACCTCTATAGATTTAACTATCCTAGATTTCATACACAGAAAAACATACAAACAAAACAAACAAAAACCCACCAGAAAAAATGTAAAACAGAGAATAACCTCAATGAAAAAGTGAGGTAGTTAGTTTATTGTGCCAACCTGGCCGATAAACACATGGGGGATTAATTGAAGGGCGGAGAGATAAATGACTCGGCGAACCTCGCCCTTCTTGTTTCTTGCTCTTTGATCATCAGACCAGTGTGCAGCTGCCTTGCTTGTTCTTTGCCTCAATTTGCAAGCTACATTACCTGTGGGACACCTAGCCCATGGACTGTGTCACTGTAATTTGAGGTTCCTTCAAGACCTGCTTCGCCACACCATTGGAATTTACATCTCTTGAGCTGGGGACTGCCGGAACCTGTCATCTGGCTGACTGTTGGTGACCTGCCTTGCTGTTTGCTGCCTGTGCCCAGATAGCCTGAATTGCTCTACAGAGGACTACCCAGCGGCCCTCAAGACTTGAAGGACTGCCAGTGTCTCACAACTGTCTCACGGGAGTGAGTTGCACTGAGCCATTTGTACTGCTTTATAATTTAATTAACTGTTTATTTCTTGTTATCTATCTATCTATTTGTATAAATATATATAAAATTATTAGCATTCTGGTTTTGCTTCTCTAGAGAACCCTAACACATTTGGTACCAGGAGTGCTTCTAGAGAAATAAAATCATAAATATGGGCTTCTTAAATTGGCTATCCAGCCTGATTAGTCTTAACAGCACCAATAATGCTACTTCTATGCCCCAAAGCATAGGTAAGTCTGCTACTCTTACTAATCCATGGTGTGAAATAGCAAAGCTACTATCTATAGTATCACCACCAATAGATGAGGTGCTGGTTAAAGGAGAGGCTCTGAGTGATCGTATCTTTGATATTTTCCAGGAGTTTTGTCAGGATGACAAGTATAGGGAAGCTGGTTGGCTGGTCCTTCTTGCAATGGAAAGTGTGATTAAGGAGAGGGGTGGTCTCAGAGCCTGAGAAGCATGCCTCAGGTGCAGACTAACAGATTTGAAAGCTTCCGTCTGTGCTACAAAGGAGAGCCTTCTCTCCTTTAGTAATAGAGCTGACATTGCTGAGAACCAGGTTCAGAGTCTCATTATGTGAGTGGCTAAATTACAATGTCAGCTGAATTGCAGATCTAGAGCAGTGTCTGATACCAAAGTGAGGGCATTGATCGGAAAAACTCGGGACCCTGAAACATGGGATGGGAACATACAGGCTGATGATCCAGAAGAGGAGGATATTGAGCTCCTAGAAACAATTGACCCACCCCAGCCAATAGATCCACCCCTCCCAGCTGAAGGTATTAATTCACCATCAATAAAACAATTCACACCTTAGCATATTAACTAAACTTCCAGCTGAAATGCTGGGTGGGGCTGCATCAGTAGCATTGCCTGAAGAAGAAGCCTTACAAGATATTGCTGAGAGCACCCAGGAAACACCCTCACCACCCTTTTTTCCGCTAGACCTGTCACTAAAATTAAGTCTCAGAAAGCGCCTAAAGATGAGGTTGAGCTGATTACCCAAGAAGAAGCGCACTATACTCATAAAGATCTGCTTGAGTTTTCAAATACATACAAGCAGAAGCCTGGGGATATCCCTGGGAATAGTTACCAAGGGTGTGGGATACTGGTGCACAAAATATAATATTAGACCGGTCTGAGTTTCTGGATATGGGACCCCTAAGCACAGACTCTTCTTTCAACGTCTCTGTGAAAGAGGCTAAGAGAGGATCCAATTCTTTATTTGGTTGGTTTGCTGAAGCATGGACTGCCAGCTGGCCTAGATTAGATCAACTTGAAGTATCTGACCTACCTTGGTACACTGTAGAGGAAGGCATCCAAAATCTTAGAGAAATTGGTATGTTGGAATGGATCTATCAGGATATTCCCATAGACCCAAAAAGGGGGTGTCCTGTGGACATACCCTTTACCACAACCATAAGGAACAAGTTTGTGAAGTGGGCCCCAGCATCTCTTAAGACTTCTGTAATTGCTATTTTATGTGCACCAGGATTAACAGTTGACACTGCCCTAAGTGAACTCCAACATTTGCCCACAGTGGGGCTGATTGGTCCCCATGGTGGTAGAGGGCAGGTGTCAGCACTGAATCAACAGAGACAGGGGGTGTGGTTATAATAGACAACAAGGTTTCCATAGTAATCAAAGCAGCCTGTCTCGTGTGGAATTATGGCCTTGGCTGTTTAGCCATGGTGTCCCTAGGAATAAAATAGATGGAAAACCTACTAAATATTTATGTGATCTATACAGGCAGAAGAGTGGTAGATCAGGTGAACAACAGAATAGACAGTCACAATCACTCAATCAATTCCCAGACCTGAGTCAGTGTACAGACCCACAACCCTTTGAATGAGGGGAAGGCTGGGTCCCTTTGAAGGAGGACCCTTCTACATCACCAAAGGTCTATACTGTTAGTCTTTATTCTAGCCTTCCCCAAAGGGAACTGCGGTCTTTCACAAGAGTGATTGTTCATTGGGGAAAAGGAAATAATAGAATTTGGGGGGGGATTACTGGACACTGGTTTGGAATTGACACTAATTCCAGGAGACCCAAAGTGTTTCGAAGGCCCACCAGTCAGACTGGGGGCTTATGGAAAACAAGTTATCAATCGAGTTTTAGCTCAGGTACCCCTCACTGTGGGTCCAGTGAGCCCCTGGACCCATCCTGTGGTTATTTCCCCAGTTCCAGAATGTATCATTGGAATAGACATACTTAGTAACTGGCAGAACCCCCATATTGGATCCCTTAAATGTGGAATAAGGGCTATCATGGTAAGAAAAGCCAAGTGGACACCATTAGAACTGCCATTGCCTAGGAAAATAGTAAACCAAAAGCAGTACCGCATTCCTGGAGGGATTGCAGAGATCAGTGCCACCATCAAAGGCTTGAAAGATGCAGGGGTTGTGATTCCTACCACATCCCTGTTTAACTCACCTATTTGGCCTGTAAAGAAGACAAATGGATCCTAGAGAATGACAGTGGATTATAGTAAACTTAACCAGGTGGTGACTC
>NW_022103915.1:92046580-92061558 GCF_000313985.2 Echinops telfairi
ACAGCGTAGACCATTGGGATTTTCAAGTAAAGTCCTGCCATCCTCTGCAGACAACTACTCCCCCTTTGAAAAACAGCTGTTGGCCTGATACTGGGCCTTGGTGGAGACTGAACGCCTCACCATGGGCCACCAAGTCACCATGAGACCCGAACAAAGTGAACATGATGGCATGGGCACAGCAACATGTACTTCCATTCACCAAGGCTGACTTGGCCACTGCCGCTGCTGAGTGCCCCATTTGCCAGCAGCAGAAACCAACATTAAGTCCAAGATATGGGGCCATTCTTTGGGGAGATCAACCAGCAACTTGGTGGAAGGTTGATTACATAGGACCACTTCCATCATGGAGCAGACAGTGTTTTGTTCTTACTGGAATAGACACCTACTCTGGATATGGATTTGTCTTCCCTAAATGCAATGCTTTTGCCAAAAGTACCATTTCTGGACTTACCACCAGCATGGCATACACATAGCATTGCTTCAGATCAAGGACCTCACTTCACAGCAAATACAATGCAGTAATGGGCCCATTCCCATGGAGTCCACTGGTCGTCTCATGTTCCTCATCATCCTGAAGCTGCTGGCTTGATAGAACGATGGAATGGGCTCCTAAAGACACAATTACGCCACCGATTAGGTGGCCACAACTTGCGGGGCTGGGGCAATGTTCTCCAGAAAGCTGTATACACTCTAAACATATATGTATGCTCTAAACATAAATATGGTGCTGTGTCTCCAATAACCAGAATTCATGGGTCCAGGAACCAAGGGGTAGAAGCTGGAGTGGCATTACTCACGATTACTCCTATTAATCCATTTGAAGCATTTTTGCTTCGTGTCCCAGCAACCCTATGCTCCTTAGGCCTGGAAGTCTGGTCCCAAAGGAAGGAACTCTCCCACCTGGAAACACAGCACAGATTCCACTGAACTGGCACCTGAGAATGCCCTCTGGCCACTTTGGGCTTCTCATGCCTTTGGATCAACAGGTCAGGAAGGGTGTCACTGTACTGAGTGGTGTGATTGATCCTGATTACCAAGGAGAAATTGGACTGGTGCTACATAATGGAGGTAAAGAAGAATATATCTGGAATCCAGGAGATCCCATAGGTCGACTCTTAGTGCTACCATGCCCTGTGATTAAAGTAAATGGTAAAGTACAGCATCTAATCCTGACAAGACTTATAATGACCCAGACCTCTCAGGAATGAAGGTCTGGGTCATCCCACCAGCAAAAAATCACAGCCAGTTGAGGTGCTTGCTGAGGGCAAAGGTAATACAGAATGGGTAGTAGTAGAAGGTAGTTCTACTTATCAGTTACGAACATGTGATCAATTGCAAAAGTGAGGTTTGTAATTGTCAGTGTATTTTCTTTTTATGTGCTTATTGAATATCTTTCCTTTGTTTGTGAATGATATATCAGATACAATTGAACTCAGTGTGTTTTCATTTATATGTATGATAGATGTTTGATAAGTATAAATGTAATTTCATTAATGTCCGGAAATTTTATATGGCTAAAAAACTGTGTACAGGTGCCAAGTTGGCAAGGGGTGGATTGAGGTAGTTAGTTTATTGTGCCAGCCTGGCCGATGAACACATGTGGGATTAATTGAAGGGCAGAGAGATAAATGGCTTGGCGAGTCTTGCCTTTGTTGTCTCTCGCTCTTTGATCATTGGACCAGTGTGTGGCTGCCTTGCTTGTTCTTTGCTTCAATTTGCAAGCTACACTATCTGTGGGACACCTAGCCCATGGAATGTGTCACTGTAATTTGAGGTTCCTTCAAGACCTGCTTCGCCATACCATTGGAATTTACATCTCTTGAGCTGGGGACTGTCGGACCCTGTCATCTGGCTGACTGTTGGTGACCTGCCTTGCTGTTTGCTGCCTGTGCCCTGATAGCCTGAATTGCTCTACAGAGGACTACCTGGCAGCCCTCAAGACTTGAAGGACTGACAGTGTCTCACAACTGTCTCATGGGAGTGAGTTACACTGAGCCATTTGTACTGCTTTATAATTTAATTAACTGTTTATTTCTTATGTTATATATATAGCTGTATAAATATATATAAAAGTATGTATTATTAGCATCCTGGTTTTGTTTCTATAGAGAACCCTGTCTAACACAAAAAGACAGCAGAAATTTTCAAAACTAGAACATATTTAAAATGGGTCAAAAGAGAAATCAAATGATGTGTTGTTAGTGACTATCAAGTGGGTTGTGACCATAGTGCCCTTATGCATAAGAGTACCAAACACTGTTCTGTTGTTCGCCATCCTCACTGTTGTTCTTATATGTGAGCCCATTGCTGCTGCCATGGTGCCGACCATCTCCTTGAGCTCTTCCTCTCCATTGCTGGCCCTCTACTACACATGATGACTTTCTCCAGGACTGCTCTCTCCTGACAATACGCCCACAATATGGAAAATGAAATCTCACCATTCTTGCCTCTAAGGAGCACTCTGGCCATACTTCTTTCAAGGCAGATTGGTTTAGCCTTTCAGCAGTCCATGGTCCTTTCAATATTTGTCTCCAGAATGACAATTCAAAAGCATCGATTCTTCTTCAGACTTCCTTATTCAATGTCCAACTTTCACTTACAGATGAGGCAATTGACAATACCATGGCTTGGGTCAAGTGCATCTTAGTCTTTAAAGTAATGTCCTTGCTTTGCAATACTCTAAAGCGGTCTTGTGTAGCAGATTTACTTAATGCAATATGTTTTCTGGTCCCTTGACCTAATTGCGTCTTCAATAATCCACTTTCCAATGCACTTTGTAGGGGAGCAAGGCTACTCACATCCTTGGTCGATCGATGGTCAGAAGGTAACCTAACCAGAGACTAAATGAATGTATATTTCCCGTTAATTTTTTTTAATGAAACAAAAAAAAAGGAGATCAAATTATATTACATTTAACCTAACTAAATCTGCCATAATTGACTTTACAGTGCTCTCAGATTACAAGGATATTCACATCCTCAGCTATGGTCAGGGGATTCACTGGAGGCTTAATCCATGTGAAGACCCTGACAATGGATTTGGGGCTTCTACTGTCAACCATAGCCTTCTGCAAACCAAGTGTCCAAAATTTAAGTTCTGATATCATTTCCCTCCTTCAAATTTGGATTTTATTATTTGTAATCCTTGGATCACATAGGCTAGAATGCTGGGTCCATGTGGGCTCAGTTGCTGCCTCACTTAGATGGCTGCTTGTTTGAAAACAGCCTTTAAGATCCTAGACACTAGTCTTTCTGATAGCCAGGCCCCATTTATACTTTCTTAGCCACACTTTGCTATAGCACCCAGATCTTCAGGGAACTCTTCATGAGAGTGTGTACCAGAATTTCTTTATCCATTCCTTCTACTGATGGGCATTTGGGCTGTTTCCAGCTTTTTGCTATAGTGAACTGTGCTAGAATGAACATGGGAAAGCATACATCTGTTTGTATTCTGCCTCTTATTTCTCTAAGATATATATCCAGCAAAGGTATTGCTGGGTCGTATGGTATTTATATTGCCAGTTGCTTAAGATATTGGCATATCACTGTTTGCAATGGCTGTATGTATGTACAAGCCTACCAGCAGTGTATAAGTGTTCCAATCTTTTTGTAATCTTTCAGTTAATTCTCCCAACATTTGTTGTTCTCTCTCGATCTCTTTTTCTATCTTTTTTTAAATTGGGCTTTCTTTATGGGTGTAAGGTAATATCTTCATCATTGTTGATTTGCATCTCTCAGGTGGCTAGCAATCACGAGTTTGGTATTGTTCAGCATTTTACATATTGAATCCTTGAACGTTTGAACTTGAATTTTTTTCTTTAGTTGTTTCAGCTTGAATAATGTCAAGTATATTCTCCTGTACTTGTTTCTTAACTCCAGGTCTGCATATTTCATGATAATACTTTATCTCCTTGAGGCACACTTTGAGTGTTCTGTGCAGTTGTTTTACTTCATCATTTCTTCCATGCACTTTAGTACTGTCTATATTGATTAATGAAGTAATATATGATAGCAGAAATTTTAGTGAGCATTCTACTAATGAAATAATACTCCTTTAAAAAGGGATGGTTTCTATTTGCATTACCTTTCTGTCTTTTTTTTTTTTGCCGGAATATGAATATGTAGCTCTCAATATTGCCCAAATCAATGGTTTGCTTTTTGTGTAGATTTGTGCTCAATTATTTGTGGGGTTTCTCGATATGTATGGCCTCACCGCCTTCCTTCAGAGGCAATCCCAGGCCTTTTTGTAAAGTTACTATTCTATCATTGGCCAAATTCGTCTAAAATTCAAGATCAAACAAACAAGTGTGTCACTCTGATGACTGTTTCAAAATCAAAACTATAGAAAATGATTCCCCATTTGTTGTCTCAGATTCATTAAAATTTCCACTGTGCCTAAATAGAAAAAGAATGATATCCTCTCGAGAGTTGCTATGTTTTAAAAACCCTCATATTACCACTTCTAAGTGTAAATGGATAGACGCCGCAACAAGTAACGTGTCTAAGAGATTTGGAATTAAAAAACAAACCCACTGCTGTCCAGTCAATTCTGACCGTCGATGACTCTTTATAAAAGAGTAGAATTGCCTCTTTGGGTTCCTGAGACTATAGCTCAATGGGAATAGAAAACCTCGTCTTTCTCAAAGGGGGGGTTTCCAACTGCTGGCCTTGCAGGTAGCTGCCCAGCCGGTAACCACTATGCCACCAGGGCTTCTGATGGTTAGAAAGAGAAGGATCAGATAGCTCTTGCGCAACTAAACCAAGATTAATTGAACCTCTCTTGTCCTTCACTCCAGTTTCATTGTTTCTTAGAATTATAACTAATGCCACTACACAGGAATCACAGCATTTGTAGCAAAACTATAATGGTCATAGCCCTGTAAGTGTTTAGCAAATTGAGATGAAAGGGGCTGAAATTTTGGATTTGATATCACCCAACATACATAGTGCAATGAAATCAGCTTTCCTTTGTGAAATCCAAAAGGAAACACTAATATCCGAATCTTATATAAAATCTAATATCAAAGTATTACTTATACTGGGCTTCAGGCTGGAAGGCAGGAAAACTCTTATTTATACACAGACTGCAACTCTCCAGCATTTCACATATTTCTTGGAAGACTTATTTAATCCACCTTGTCATGTGTTGACATTTAATAAACACCTCATTCCTCTCCAGGTATTTGTAACAGTGAGCTGCAAAACAGTAAATCGCTGGCCAGTTAATAGCATTGAAATGGCCAAGCAGTTATAAAGCTTTCCTCTTAAAAATTAAGGTTAATGGAAATGCATTTTATTTTAAGATGATCTTTTTCCCTTCTGTTGACTGCATCCATGTGTATACATACCTACAATGTATATTACTCTCCATAAGGGAGCCGCCCATTGTTGTGATGGTCATGATGCTTCTATAACATTATTCATGTTTCCATTTGAATGACAGAAGTCATTTTTTTCTTGATATAGTTTATATTTTTATGAGTTTTTTCTTTTTCCTTTTTTCCCCCCAGATGAACAGGAAATGTGCCTCCTGTGCATAACACAAATCCTCAAAGATTGCTAACACTTTACAAATTTGCTGGCTAATGTGTAACCTTCAGGAAATATCTGCCTCCCCTGACAGCCATGTCCAATCCGTCTATCAGATCTGACATTGCTGGTATCCACGCAGCCCTTCCCAGTACACACCCTGCCTTTAAAGGTCTTCTCATCCTGTCATTGGCCTCGCAGATGATAGAGTATGACACTCCATAAACAATGAGCTAGGCCTTTTGTAGCCTGCTTTGCTTTTCTTGGCTTCAAACTGCCACTAAATGTCAAATCAATTTGGCTCTCATTAGAACAGCTTTATATGTGCAAATGCATTTGGGTCTCGTTGCCACTTATTTTTGTCCCTCTTTCCCCCCCTCTCTTCCATTTCTCCTCTTCTCTTTAAGATGATGTCATTTTTCTCTTGTCCATGCCAATACCCGTTTCTTTAAAAGAGGGAGCGGCAGGGACCAAGAGAGAAGAGAGAGGGAAATAGCGAGAAGAGAAGCGTGAGAGAAAGGCTCTGTGCGCTGCTCTCTGTCACAGTCATTCAGCAGGAACACAGGCTGGCACCTTATGGCTCAAGTTGCCCCAGAACAAAGAGAAAACGCCTTGTTCTCATGATATTGTACATCACGGGGCCCAGATAAAGTCAGGAGTCCATGTAAACGTTGGTTCCTAATGTCTGGAGAGACGGCTGTCGAGATAGAGTACCGTGGGTAAGCTGGGTTTATTGATAAGCGAGGAAGCCAGCAATAAATCTGACTCAGTACTTAAGGAAGTCTGGGTTAGAGACCGTGTTTGATGGAAGACTTGTTTTCTTCTTGAGTTGGGAGAAATAGAGGGTTACACATGAGAGAATATCAAAGAATTAAAGAGACAGGAAGCTGAACAATGAACAGTCAGGTGTAGGCAGATAAATGGAAAGGCAAACGGACCAGTCTTTATGATTGTACATGTTGTTCAGTTTCTATAAGCCTATCCACCCCCATTTCACCACCACAGACTTAGAGATCTTGGATCCAAATAAACCATTTTACCTCTAAAATAAAACACACACACACACACACACACACACACACACACACAACCATTGCACCCCATAAACTATGCAAGTAACATCTGATCAACTGAAGCTTGTCTATGGTCCCAAAGTCTAGTATATTAAGCATTTAAGGTGATTAGAATGTATCACAATAACAAATGGGTGCTACTTTTTTATATCCATCAAAATATTCTTATTACTGTTTTTAACTTTAATGGTAAAATGTTTCAGCATATCTGGAAGAACTTCTTAAATGTGTATGTGTGTTTTAATACATAGGTACCAAACCAAACTCCACTGTCATTTAATCAATTCAGATTCAAGGCAACCCTCTATAGGGTTTCTGAGAGAGTAAACCTTTGAGAGTGGATAGCCTCATCTCTCTCCTGGCTAGTGGGTTTGCACTGTTAACCTTGCATTTAGCAATCCAATGCTTATCACATAGTGCCCATAAAAGGTACACAATATGTTACATACTAAGATAAACACTTGACTAACTGCCCTTATAGACAAACCATGCCTAACTCTTCCAACTTAGGTACAAATTTGACTTAAATAAAGAGTTAGGAATGGAATTTATCATAATCTGGCTACTAACTGTATATAAAATGGTGCTCATAAATGTCAGATAACATACTGTCCAATTGTACAGAAAATATCATGGATGTCACGTGACCTAAACTATATAGTTATATATGATTACCATTTGAAGAAATACATGCAACTAGAACTTTCCCACTCCAATCACCAGTAATCATAAAGATCTTGATTGCATGGTTGATTAATTTTAGACTGCGTAAGTGGGTAGAAATCTTAAATTTCCTCATATTTGGCTTCAGTGGTTATTGCATATATTTGAATATTATTCCTATCAATTAATCTTCATATATGTTATCTTATCAATGACAGTGTTGTATTTCAGAATAACTATTGAAATACTCTTTTGGCAATGTATGTGATGCTGTTCCTCTTCAATTGGTCATTTTTGGCTTGATAAAAAATATAATTGCATGATTCAAAATGGCAAATTTTAGGAAGTAGCATATCACCAAGAACTGATGGAATTGAAGAAAGAAGGCCAAGCTGTACTGAAGGCATTGGTGAATCATAAGACTCTAGGAATTGAGGAGCACTGGTGGCAAAGTGGTTCTGCACTGGGCTGGTAACTAAAGGCCAGCAGTTCTAAACCGCCAGATGAGGTTTTCTACTCCTCTAACAAGCTGTCGTCTCAGAAACGCACAAGGGCAGTTCTACTCTGCCCTATAGGGTCACCATGAATCAGAATCAACTCAATGGCAGCAAGTTTTTGTGAGTGAGAAATTGAGAGAATTGAGATGTGTCAACAACCAGATGCAACACTAGAAGCACTCATTTATTTACGCCAAGTAATTTGGAAAGCCGCTACCTAGCCAAATAATTGGAGAGATCCGTATACATGCCCTTTTTAAAGAAAAGTGATTCAACAGAATGTGAAAATTATGTAATATAATGTTACTATCACATGCTAGCAAACTCCTATCCAAAGCAGTTCATCATGGTTTCAGTAGTTCATTGACAGGGAATTACCAATATTTTAAGCTATTTTTTAGAATAGAATGTGAAATGTGGGATATTATTGATAAAATCAGATGGATCTTGACTAAGGCAAATAAATACCAAAATGAAATTTACCTGTGCTTTCCTGAGGGTGCAAATTAATTTTACCGTATGAATTATGACAAACTATGGATAAAATTGCAATACGAATTACAGAACATTTAATTATGCCCATGCTGAACCTATACATAGAAAAACGCAATTGACCGTCCAAAGAGAACAAGAAGAGCTTGCATGATGTAAAATCAGGAAAGATGAACCCCAGTGTCGCATCCTCTCACCAGGCTTTAGAAGCTGAGAAAAATAATCTGAGAATCTGGACTATGAATAAGAAGGCAACCTGGAGATTGGAGGAAACCCATTAATCTGTCATATGCAGACGACACAACTTGGCTTGCTAAAAGTGAAGAGAATTTAAAACACTGAGTGCTGAAGACCAAAGACCTGAATCTCATTACATCTCAAAGGAAACAAAAATCCTCACACTTGGACCCACCAGCAGCATCATGGTACATGGAGAAAAAACTGCAATTGTCATGGATTTTATTTTACTTGGGTCCACAACCACCCCCCATGGAAGTAGTAGTCAAGAAATAAAGTGATGCATTGTATCAGGCAAAAATCTACTACAAAATCTACTTTAAAGTATAAAAACTGTAGTGATGTTGGTTGGAGGACTGAGGCGTGCCTGATGCACATCACGGTAATTTCAGGTGCCTTATACACGTGTGAACCGCCAACCAAACTCCCTGCTATGCAGTCAATTCCTGTTCGTAGCAACCCAGTACGCCAGGGTAGAACAGCCCCCGTGAGTCTCCAAGACTGTCACTCTTTATGTGAGTAGAAAGCCCCTGTCTTTTACCCGTAGATTGGCTGATGGTATTGAACTACAGACCCGGCGGTTAGCAGCCCACGTTGTAAGCATTCCTGTATGCATGTAAAAACTGGACAATATATAAGGAAAACCACAAAAGAACCGATGCCTTTGAATTATGGTGTTGGTGAAGAACATTGAACGTACCACAGTCTTCCAGAAGAATGATCCAATTTGTCTTTGTGAAAGTATTGACCAGAATGCTCTCTAGCAGTGAGGATGGTAAGATTTTTGCTCATGTATTTTGGATATGTTTTCAGAAGGGACCAGTCCCTGGAGAAGGACATTATGCTTGGTAAAGCAGAGGGCCAGCAAAAAAAAAAAAAAGACATTCAACACTATGGATGGACACAGCGGCTGCACCAATGGGGACACACATAGGGAAGACCGAGGATGGCACAGGATCTGTCGGTGTTTCATTCTGTTAGACGGCTATGATCCAATAGCCATGATACCTAACCGCAACAGTACAGCAATCTTTTTGCACAGCAGAGATTGTTGCCAGACTTAGATTTACAACGCATCTTTGCCTCCAGCTCCAAGCCATTAGGCTAGTTAATTAATACATGTGAAGCTTTGCATCCTGGTCTATGAAACAGGAATACTCATAACAGATAACAGCTCCCTTGCATACTTTTAAGGATTAAATCATACCACATGTGCTTTGCATAAAGTATCGAGTCAACACATTACAGTTGTCTGGCTCTATGTCCTTCACGGAGTTCTTGCTCAGCATATATTTTCAAGTTACTTAGGAGATATCACTGACTAGTTTTAACAGTGGGGGAAAACAGCCCAACGGGAGTGTAGCTCTCTCGGAGAATCAGAATTTTGGGAGTGCTGAGGCAGAGGCTGTACGGAGATGCCCTCATCCACACTTGTCTTGCCATCCCAAATGCTAGCATCACAGCGCTCATCACATATATTAAGGATGCATCACGGGGGTTGGGGGGTGTTCACTGTGGACATTTATCTGGCCATTTCAAAGGGAGCTTTAGCTGTAACTTAGCAATTGTTTGTTAAACATGCCCATGCAGGCACTGAGGTAGAAGAAGGCATTGTCCTTCCCCTTTATACATTTATGGTGGGAAGATTTCCAGTCAAATATGGTTCTTGGATGTTTTCTTCTGAAGCAAAGACCGTCGACCTCAATTTTTATATCTTTGGATTAGTAGTGTTATTATGGATCCTCCTAGACATGTGTCTTTTGTTTACTGTTGGCAAGCAGACAGGATAGTGTGCATGGGCAAGTAGGAAGGGATGGGAAGATATAATTCTGTAGCCTTCTACTGAACCATTGCAGAATTCAACAGATTATTTTTAAGGCCAGGCTAGCTAGTGCTTGTGTGGGGGATGGTGAGAGACAAGAGTTAAGAGATTTATTCTGTGAAGGATGGGAAGAGCAAAATACTTTAATTTCCAACTCATTTCACAAATATAAGTCTAAAGCCTCTTAGAATTGCTTTATTAATACTGAAGAGGCAAATGAAGTGAAACTTTTATGTTCTAATGCTTCTTAAAAATAGTCTTTAAAGAGTAGGAAAAAAAAGAACAGAAAATTCCTTTAAATTCCTGGGCCCCACAAATGAGATTTTAGTCGTGGCAAGTAAAACATATTGATTGGCACCAAAGTATAAGATCTTTGTCACCATCTGTTTCCTGATTGTGTCAGCAAGTATTTTTTCCCCATGAGAGTGTGAGAATACACCCTAGCCTAAGAGTATCAAAGTGTCAATTATGCACCGCATTTCAAAGTTGGAAGCCCAGTTCATGAAAGTCAGTGACAAGGGTCCTGATTCTTGTTTCTCCCTGAAGTGAAATCCTCACACTTCATTTATTCTGTGACCTACAAAAAGATCGGTGGCTCACTAGGGTGGGGGGCTGTGGAAAAAGAGTGGGGGGAAGTCATCTTTCATGAATATGTTTGGAGAGCCTTGCCCGTGCACGTCACTTTGCTAGGATATGAAGTTATTATGAGTGCTATATGCAAATCACAATTTTTAGCAAGTATGGAGTGACAGGAAGAAAAAAGAACCCGAGAGAGGGCACAGAAAGAGAGAAGAAGAGAAAGGATGCTAAACAGAGAGGCCTGTGGGAATCTGCTCTTCCAAAAGCAGAACAGGAGACATTCATGGAAGCGGTTGAACAAGGTGGCCAGAATGAACCCGAGCTGGGATGGATGGGACCTTTCAGATGGATTCAAAGTCTAGAAGGTCCAGACTTACATCATTATCCCCAGCCTTCTTCCCTTTTATCTAGGGTTTTTCCTGTTGCTTAAACTTGATTCTGATTACTACCCCCTCCTGTTTTTTCTGATTTCCTCTTTTATTGGGATTACTCCTATTGTTAAATATAGCTAGTGAACTCTCCTGGTTTTCTTTGTGCGTCTGCACATGTCACTGTGTTTTCTGGAACCTCCCACTGTCCTATTTTGACTCACAGTGACCCCGTAGGTCCTAAAGCAGAGGAGAAGAGCGGAGCTGCTCCCCGCAGTTGGTGAGGCTGCACATCGGCATGGCACCAGATTGCTCCATCTCCCTTAGGAGACATCGGTGGGTTGGAACCTTTTGATTAGCAGCCCGACACTTACTTAACCCATGGTGCCGCCAGGGATCCTGTGTTGTCTTTTGAGCCTCTTGAACCCCCTAAAGGTGCTGTACCCAGAAGGGTCATGGACCTTTCTTAACTGTGCCAGGGTTATTTCAGAAAATGATTTTTGAGGTATTTTCCGTAGGAATGTGGCTTGAGGGAGAGGGAAGAAGGAATGCAGATGTGCGAGGCCTCCGTGAGTAAGACAGAGTTTTTTTTTAGGCCTCTTTGAGTCAAGTTCAAAGTCAGAGACAAGGCATTCAATGAACTTCAGATCTTTCTTCTGATCGAATCACAGATCTAAAAAAAAAAAAGAAAGATTGTGTTCAAGTCCTGTTTTCTTCCTGGGAAGGAAGCATTTGACTAGCATGTGTGGATGAGACGCTTCAGGGAGGGCAAAGGCCCATCATGCCCAATCTTTGACGTCCCACAGAGAGCCTGGGGCCTTTGCAGTAGAAAGTGGTGCTCGATCCAGTTCTCCTCCAGGAGGAGAACTTCAAGGACGCTGCAGAGATCACTGGGACCATGGAGAGTGCCAAGGCTCTTACAGTGCTGATTATGTTTCAATAAGCAAGTCTCCAGCTGTGGAGGCCATAAAAGAAATTGTTGCAGATAACCTTAGCAAAGGCCTCTGCTCTCGTTTTTTTAAGAGATATTGATCATGCCTTGGATCAAAAGCGTTCTGCCTAACAAAAAGTTGTGGAAGTTTTAGCTGCTTGCCAAGCAGGCCCGATTTCCTACGATGGGCACTATGATTGATGGGAATTAGCAAAGAGTAAGAAACGCCTCCCTGGGAACGAGAGCTGTGGGGGAAGCGGACCTGGAGTCAGGTGCTTAGCTATGAACACAGCATGCGAGGGCAGTCACAGATTCTATATTGTTCTCTCTACCGCTTCTCCAACTGTTTCCCAAACTGCAGAAGGAGTTATAAATTTATAACTCAGAAACACGATAATGTTGTCAAAAATACATGAAGTCAGCTGCATAATTTGTGAAGCGAGTTCTTTTATGTGTTCTGACATAGCAATGTATACATATCACAATTGTTTCTATCAAGATAGGAAGAAACAACAAAGAAAAGCTATGGATGCTGGGTGAGCAGGAACTCTTTATTAGCTATTAATCACCTAGGGTTATTAAGGAAGAATTCTGATTCAATGCTTCCAATGTTCCATGAGCCACTGAATTGATTCTTTAGGCTTATGCTTAGCTTTTTACTGTCACATTCACCCACAGTCCATGTGAAAATATTTGGGGAGACACAATTTTGTCTCCTTCACAAATGGGCTGAGTGGCACTTACTATAAACCCCTAATTTATTTCACGGTTTCTCTTCCTACTTATTGAAATGTATATACAATCTACATATGCCCATGCACTCAATATGGAGCCAGGCATAACCCGGAAGATAATTCTCATTTTAAAACTTTATCCACAGAACCAGCTCCAATTCTTTCACAGTCTCCTTTCTATTCCAAATAGTTCAAAATGAAAAAGGTGAATATTACCAGCATCCCTGAGTATCTTTCAAATGATTGTACAGTTAAAAAAAGACTTTGATAAAATATTGAGAGCATATAGTTTTATAAATTTTAGCACATGGATAATCTGTGTGACCTACACCACAGTGCAGATACAGAACAGTTTGATGCTTCAACATTTCCATCATGTTATCCTTTCACGATCATGTTCTTCACTAAGCCCTGGCAGCTACTAAAGTATTCTCCATCACTATAGTATTGTCTTTTTCAAAGGTCCAGGTAGACTAGATATTAGAAGGCAGTGAAAGGGACATTCTAGACAATATGATAAAAAATGGTAAAGAAATTTTAGTAAGGCAATATTATTTTTGAACAAGCATTGGCAAGACATACTTCATGAAACAAGTCAAGTGTGGAGGATGGATTTCAGAAAAGTGCAGAATGTATATTAACAACAAAAGCAGGACCTCATTTCAAAGACCAGAGAATGATAACGATGCAGAGCAAAGGTAATGAAGAGACCAATGTAATTAGAAGGAGGAAATTTGGACATCTTTGTTGCTTTTTAACATTGAGAGCAACACAAAAATAAGTGGTTACACATCTGTTGCATTCCACAAGGCCAGCTGTTGGAAACCACCAGCTGCTCCAAAGGAGGCAGCCTAGACTTTCTACCCTGGTAAAAAGTTACAGTCTAGGAACCCACAGGGGCAGTCCTGCCCTGCCACAGAGGATTGCTATTAGACAGCATCGACTCAATGACATTGAGTTTGTTTTTAGGGGGTTGAAGATTAATCGGGCAGAGATGTACAAGATTGATGATCTATAGTATCCAGAATATAACAGACATGCAGTAAATATTTTTATTGTGTTTCAGAGGATGATTATATAGATATGGATATCTTTATAAGGCTGTCAAAATTGTTCAGGTAATGGCCAATTCTTGTGGTTAGGGGACACGGAGTAGCTTCTGACAAATAGCAACTGAGTGTAAGAGAAGGCAGCACTGCCTAGTCATACACCATCCTAACCCTCCCATTTAATTTTGAAGCCCGCTGTTGAAGAGACTGTGTGAGTCAATCTTGCTGTGAGTCTTCACCACTACTACTTTTTACAAAGAGTTTTATTTGCACATAACTTACATATCATACAATTCAAAAGTCCAATCAGTCAATCATATCATGGGGAATAGTACAATCATTACCATATCCATTTTAGAACACACACACACACACACACACACACACACACACGGCTATGGTTAAATCGCCTTCAAAATGAGATGTGCCACCACAGTCAGTTCTAGTGCTCCCTACCCCCTCCTGCCTTCATTGTTTGCTCCTGAAATCCCCTTTCCCTCCCTGTCACCCATGCCTGCATCCCCAGTCAACCCTGTATGAGTTACTATCACTATGCATGCACTCCTCCTGGGCACCACTCACTGGGAAACCCAATGGACACAATCAAAACCATAACATAAGATGATAAGGATAAGATAATAATAATATAAAGACCAAACTACAAATAATGAGATAGAACCCCACCCCCGCTGGCCCCAAGCATGATGATCATGATTACTGAGTTAACAATGCAAATTAAAAATAAAGGATGAGGGAGGAGACGAGCCAGTCAGGGTGCAGTGTAGCAACGATGAAACATACAACTTTCCTCTAGTTCCTAAATGCTTCCTTCCTACTCCCCACCCCTCCAATATCATGATCCCAATTCTACCTTACAAATCTGGCTAGATCAGAGGATGTACACTGGTGCAGATAGGAATTGGAAGCACAGGGAATACAGGATAGATGAAACCCTCAGGACCAGTGGTGAGAGTGGCGATACTGGAAGGGGAAGGGGAGGGTGGG
>NW_022103915.1:92062926-92075110 GCF_000313985.2 Echinops telfairi
AGGACCAGGAGAATAGTAATTACAAAGAAATTTTGGAGAGTTTGGAAAGGAAACTATTTTAAGGGAGAAGATGATGCTTTTAATTCTTGAGGGCGTAGCGTTAAATGGAGTCATCTATTTGGGAGTGAAAGATGATGGTTGAAGCTGCAAGAACAGATGAGTTCTGCGAAGAAGATATGGCACTGGGAAGGTATTACAGAGTTAAGACTAAAATCTGAATAAAAACTGGAGGAAGGATCTCGACAGGTTTCAAGCAAGGGAAGGAAAAAGAGAAGCCGTAGAGCAGTGATTCTCAACCTTCCAAATGCTGCGACCCTTTAGTAGAGTTCCTCATGTGGTGGTGACCCCCCAATCATACAATGATTTTCGTTCCTACTTCATCATTGTAATTTTGCTACTGTTATGAATTGGGCAACCCCTGTGAAAGGGTAGTTCGACCCTTAAAGGGGTCACGACCCACAGGTTGAGAACCGCTGCTGTAGAGGTTAGAAGATAAGTAGTTCCTAAAAGAAGGGCAAGGGCAGATAATAACCTTAAAATCATGCTAGAGTTACTTGCCATTGAGCTGATTTCAGTTCACGACAAGCATATTTGCAAAACAGAACTGCATGATGGGGTTTTCAGGGCTGTGGCATTTTGGAAATAGATTGCCAAGCCCTGCTTCCAAAATGCCTTTGTGTGCCTAGTTTGAACCATCCATATTTGGCTTAGTAGTTAGCTACTGTAAGTAACACTTGCTCCTCGTAGGTGACTTAGAGAGATTTCATCATCGTAGAGCTGTGGGATAAAGACCAGAATTCCAAGGACGTAAGGGGTTACACTAAAGCTAAAGAGAAAAAAAAAATCCCAGCAGAGGAAATTATGCATTAGCACCATACTTAGAGAGACTAGCAGAATCAAGTCAAGGGTTTACAAGTTGAGGAATAAACATAAAGACCCAGAGGAGAAATGGTGAAAACAAGGGAGCTAGAAAATTTCCCTTAGGATCAAGAGCTTATGGAAGCTATTCTAGTCAAATTACCTTTGTGTGTATTTTATCTGATCAGGTTCATGGGTCAAATGGACTTCCAATAGCTCTCATCTACCTCTTTTATCTCTACCTTAGGCAGTTCTACTATAATTGCTTTCAGTTACCTAAGCTTTCTGTTGTCACAGAATATACTCTTACCCATTACAAGCTCTGAATCACTAAACGAAGAAGCTCTACTAGTTCTGAGAGATTGAGTTCACATGAAAATATACAAATGTAAATGATATAAAGAAATTTCATAAAGATTTTTAAGATTTATTTTCACTTACCAGCAATATTTAGAGTAACAACAAACTACCACAGTATAACAGTATGTGGAATTTTTCCCAAAACTCGTTATAAAGATACTAGTTCTCTCCAGGAACCCAAGCATGTCAATCACACAGTAGTATCCCAAAGCATTTGCCTCCTATTTTCTTGAAGAATCCTTCATAGTTGTTAGTATCTAGCAAGCTCAAAATTTAAACAAGGCTTTGCTTGCAACCAAAATTGATTTCTGTAATTCTCTCCAGCATGGCTTTTCTGACAAGGCTATTTCTAGATTACCCCGTGTTTGGGCTTGGCTCCTGTTGCTTATGCAACTTTAATTCTTGCCTCTAAGCTGCAGCCTGGTCCCTCTGCCAATCACGGCTGGAAGCATCCTCCCCTGTTATGGACCTTTTCATCAACTGGGCTCTACCAATCACTACTATCGACCCTCCACTCCTCATAAAATAAAAACAGAGACTTCGAGGGCTTCCTGACATTTTGCTCTGGTTCCCTGAAGACTCATCCGGGACATCCCCTTGGATCTGCTTTACACGGAAAGGATGATCTATTTCACAAAGACCCTACGATAACTCAAAGTAATCTTTAAAATAAACCTTGCAGGACAGGCAGGGGCATATTGATTACCTCTCCTCTACACGCTTGTCCTGGATAGATGCCAACCCGTGAGTTCTGGACACATATAACTTTCTATTAAAGAAGAACAGCAGTATGGTACAGCTAGCACCAAGAGCCCGACTGGGATTTAAAACGGTTGCTTCCTGAGACTCTTCAGATGCCATTTGCTCTTAAGCTAAAGGGCATGTCAATTCGGCTCTCAGTGTTTGCAGGGGGCAAATGTTGGTTAACACCCTGTAAAGCTTCACTCTGCTTTACCTGGGCGTCCTGTTCTTTTCATTGTAGATTATGTGTCTAAATTTACAATCAAAATGTGGCCCAGTTTAGAATTAGGAGCTATGCTACTCAATCTCTGAAGTTGATTATTGTCTGCATTCTCCAAAGCTCGAGGGATACAGCGAGTGAGTGCCGCTGGAACCTGCTCTTTCTTTGGAGAGCGGTGATGAGGAAGAGAAAACGGGCTGCTCGTGCCTGATTAGAGAAGCAGACCCCAGTAGATGCCTCTTTAGAAGCACAGTGAAACAGGGTGGCATCCAAGTCAAGCTGTGGGGCAGGTCAAGATGAAGATAGAGAACTGTCACCTCCAGGGTACAGTTTGTGAGTCATCTCGATTTCTCATTTCTTAACTGAGACTCATGTTGCAGAGCCTGCATCTCCCCATGAAAGGAATATACTTGGATTGCATATGATCTCTCCTATCAAGTTCGTTTGCGAAGTCGAGCACTGTACGTCACTAACACATTACTTTCTTTTGTGAGAGTTAACACTGTAAGTCATTACTACATTCACACACTCTAGGCTACCATATTTATCTTGGGCTATGTGAAGAGAGATTTGGGGTACATGAAAATATTGAGCTTGAGGGGAAATCACTCAAGAAAGGGGAAACAGTTCAGAAGTAGGGTAACAGTGGAAGTAAAAAAAATGGAACAGTTTGATAATATATTTTTGGATTGGCTTTGTCAAACTAGAAGTGATTGTATGTGAAAATGTCACTGATCCCCCTTTATGGGTTTGGCCAATGTGATATTATGGCTTTGGAAACTGGAAGCGGATTAGAGGAAGAAAAGCTATTACTGAAATGCAGGAGAGAAGAATGAGTCATCCAGATTATTAGTATTGTTTAGCTTTTATGAAGGAGAAAAATATAAACATTCAAAAGTTCACCAAAGTAGAGTAAATTATCCTGCATATTTTATTATAGTGAGGAGTCTCATGCTTTCTACAGTGAATCCCTTGCTCATTACTTTGTGAAAAGTGAAATAACTGCAAGGAAAGTAACTAATATTTCAGGAAATGAAGAAAACTGTCTGTATAAAAACCCTACTCAAACTAGGTCACCCTCTTTCAGAGGCAAAAAGTTCAGTAGCAGAATAATTCCAGAGAAAAACTGGGTATACTGAAATCTGAAGGGACTGTTATGCAGGGGATAGCTACAGGGATTTCATCCTCAAATTCAATTGGAGAATAAAGAAACATATATGGATGCCAAGGAGAAAGGTCAAGTGAGGCAGGGGACAAGGAAGGATTTACCGAAAGGCCAAAAGCATTCCTGAGAACTTAGAGAGAGCGGAGATTTAAAGAATGAGTTAGACGAGATGTCAAAGGGAAATACATCAGTAGTGGCATGGAAAGAGAATTGTCTGGTAACAAATATGAGAGTCCTCAGTGACCTGCAATCTGACTTGCTGACCTGGCATTAATTTGCCTCTGCAGTCCCAAGCCTGTCGCCTCCTGCGTATCTTCAGTTCCTCAGTCCCCCACAGCTGTGAGCCAAGAGAAGTCTCCAGCCTAACATATGACCCATGTACTTGGTACCTGCCTGGACTTGGACTTGACCACTTCCACAACCGTGTGAAGCCATTTTCTTGATGTTTCTCTCTCTCTCTCTCTCTCTCTTTTCTTTCTTTCTAAATCATTCTATTGGGGGCTCTTACAGATATTATAACAATTCATACATCGATTATATCAAGCCACCTGTACATATGTTGCCATCATCATTTTCAAAACATTGTCTTTCTACTTGAGCCCTTTGATATCAGTACTTTTTTCCCTCCCCCTCCCGCCCTCATGAACCCTTAATAAATTATATATATATATTCATATCTGACCCTGTCCGCTGAATTCCTTCACCCTCATTTCTGTTATTTGTCTCCCTCAGGGAGGCGGTATGCATCCATCATTTCTGTCAATTCCCTCTTTCTGCCCCAGATTCCCACAATGCCCTAATGGTATCACGACTCCAGTTACTGTTTCTAAGGGGTTTATCTGTCCTGAATTCCATGTGTGGAAAAACACTTGTCTGTACCAATGTACGTATTCTGGTCTAGCAGGATTTGTGATTTCTTTCTTTATATACAAGAGTCACTGGTATTATTTCTCGGGGGTGGGGGGTGGGGAGGGTGGGGGGGGTTTCAACCTAACACAGCAGCCAAACTCCACATAGGGAGTGGCACAAGTCAATTAGTGCAAGGTTAGGATGCTTAAGGCTGAAGGACCAAGTGAGAATGTGGGTGAGCAAAAAAGATCGGTATTAGTTAGGCTCAGAGAAAAAAAACACTAGAAAAGCATCTAGTTTTCAGAAACCAGTAACTGTTGCCTCTCTGTTAGGAGGAAATGGTATAATTGTAACAGATAAAGGAGAATTATTTAATCACAGTTTTGCTTCTACTCTGTCAAGAAGGAATAGGCTTACCATAAGTAAGAGAAAAAATCGGATTCAATGGCAGTGAGTTTGGTTTAAGTTTGAGCTCCAAGATCTGCTTAGTATCTGCAGGAATGTAGTTTTTGTGGATGTGAGTCTATGCCACAATCACAATAAAAACTAGTTACTATTTGTATATCTTAGCATTTCTGTTTATAATTATGTATGAGCCACACTAGGTAATTGTTGACCCCTACCTGCCATAAGATGTAACTTTATATTCCATTCCACTGAACACACACATGTATAACTAAAGAAAAAATGTCATAAATATTTACTTTTACTACTTGAGCCATGTTTGGATTTACTGTATGTGACTGCATTATTTTTATTCTATTCTATTTTTACCTTTCCAAACAGTGTAACCTAAATCAGTGTCATGACTCACCAATGAATGGCACCTAGCAGTTTAGAAAGCACTGATCAAGATTATGGGGAAAGTGTTGGCCAAATTGATTAAGTCCTCTCATTGATTCCTTTGCAATTCAAACACATTTTGCCACAGTTTCTTCTGAATAAAAACAATTGTTAGTTTTGTTTTGTCCTTGGATAAATAAAAGCTTCCTAGGACTCAACTTGTTAAAAATATTTTTTTTATTATTGTGAATTAGGTAGGGGTTTCAAATTCAATTTCAGATTCATTTTTTTCATTCAACAATTTAAACTACTTATCAAACTCCCCAATAGAGCCCTGGTGTTTTAGTGGGTGACTTGGTGGGCTGCTAACCACAAGGTCATCAGTTCGAAACCACTAGCAGCTGCATGGGAGAAAGATGAGGTTTTCAACTATTGTAATGATTTACAGTCTTAGAAGCCCACTGTGGAAGGTTCTACCTTTTTTCTGTAGGGTCACTATTAGTTGGCATTGTCTTAATGGTAGTGAGGTTGTTGGATTTTTTCTTAATCAACCCTCTAATAGCTTATCCTGGCCTCTTTTAATTCATTTTCTTGTAGCTGCTATCTTGCAGAAAACTACCTTCTCCTTCACCCAAATTAACATCTGTCCACCCTCTAGTCTATGTTTCATGTTCCTTCCCTTGCCCATCCCACCCTTGGTTAACTATCAAAGTCTGTTTCCTTTGCTATAAAAACCTTTGTCTTGATTTTTTCCCCTTTGTAACAGTGATCTCTTACAATAGTGCTGTTGTTGCTGCTATTGTCTAATTTAACTCAGCATAATTTCTCCAGGTCTATCCATGATAGGAGGTGTTTCACAATTTCATCCTTATTCTTTAGCAATGCATAATATTCTATTGTACATATCAAAGTTATTTTCTCTATCCTTCTACTGATGGTCAGGTAGGTTGTTCCCATCTTTTTGATGTTGTAGCCCAGTGGTTCTCAACCTTCTTAATACCGTGACCCTTTAATACATGTTGTGGAGACACCCAACCATAACATTTTTTTGTTGGTACTTCATAACTGTAATTTTGCTACTGTTGTGAATTGTAATATTGATGTAGATTCATATCTGATACGCAGGATGTATTTTCATTGTTACAAATGGAGCATAATGAAAGTGTAGTGATTAATCACAAAACAACATTTAATTATATTTAATCACAAAACAATATTTAATTATATATTGTGAAATATTTATTTCTAATTGCAAATAAATGAAATTCTGTCTTGAAGGATTGTGTAGCATGGGTAAGAGTCTACATGCCGGGTACTCATAAGTGGGCGTATCTGCATGTGGGCGGACCCACCTGGAGACAGCTAGAGGAGCCGTGTCTTGGTTCCTAAGATCACTGGAAATAAGTGTTTCTGATGGTCTTAGGCAACCCCTGTGAAAGGGTCGTTTGACCCCCAAAGGGGTTGCAACCCACAGGTTGTAAACAGTGCTTCAGGGGGTGTACATATGTCTGCTCTTGGTATGGCTCTTACTTCTTTAGACCATACATGCAGCAAAGAGACTGAGGATCATATAGAATTTCTATTCTGAGTTGTTTGAGGTTGTACCATAACATTTTATACAGCAGTTGAATATTTTTAATTTTTACAGTCCCACCAGCAACGTATGAGGGTTCCAATCTTTCATATGACCAGTGATCATGAACATTTCTATTTGTTGGCCACCTGGATGACTTCTTTGGTGAACTGTCTGCTCAAGTTTTCTCCCCATTTTTAAATTTGATTATTCATCTTTTTCTTATTGAGGTGATATAGATTTTAGTGGTAGCTCTCTTGTCTAATACATCATTGCCAAAAATTTGGCAGGCTGTGGATTCTCTTTCTACTCAATTGATACATTTAAGCGTCTTATTTTAGTAGTTCTCAGTAATCTGTTTTGTTTTCTGATGTGTGTGTTTGTGTTTTGTTGTTGCTATGTTTGATATTGTGTTTTTGCCCTATATTAGGGTCCTTAACTTCTACTTTATTTTTACATTGGTAATATTTATATCTCTGTGATTTTTATTTAGGTCTTTAATCCATCAGGAGTTCATTTTTGTATATCGCGAGAGATGTATGTCCTGTTTCATTCTTCTGCAGATGAGGAAATTCAATTTTGCCAGCGTCATTTGTTGAAGAGACAATCTCTTCTTTGTTTAATGCTTTGAGGCCCTCTGTTGTAGATCAGCTGTCTGTAGGTGGATAGACTTATTTCTAGATGATCTATTTTGTTTTATAGGTCTATGTATCTATCATTGTACCAGTCCCAGGGAGTTTTGATATCAGTGGATCTATAAGAGGCTTTAAGGTTGAAAACTGAGAAATGTCCTACTCTGTTCTTTTAAAGTACTTCTTTGTATGTGTCTCTTTCCCTTCAATATGAAGTTGGTTATTAGGTTTTCTATTTCTTTAAAAATTGAAGTTGGGGTCTAGATTGGAATTGCATGATATTTATAGATTGCTTTAGGTAGTATTGACATTTTAACAATATTAAATTCTCCTATCCATCAGCATGGAAGATGCTACCACTTATATAGGTCTCTGGATTTCTTGTCATTTTCTTTGTACAGGTCTTCTTTATCCCTTTGGCTAAGTTTATTTGTACGTTTTTTATCTTTTGGATGACTATTATAAGTTGTATTGTTTCCTTGATATCCTTTTCACAGCTCTCACCTTGCTATGTTGTCAATTTTTCTTTTTCTTTGGGGAGGGGGATGATTTCCAATGAGTTTCTGGTCTTTGGAGTATTTCTACATATAGAATCATATTATCTACAAATACATAGAGTTTTACTTCTTTTTTGCCAATTTGAATACCTTTGATTTCTTTCTGTTGGCTGATAGCTCTGGCTAAGTCTTCCAGCACAAAGTTGAATAATAGTAATGATGGGCATCCTTGTTTGGACTCTGTTCACAGGGGATGCTTTCAGTGTCTCCCCATTGAGCTAGATGTTAGCCGTTGGTTTGGGGATTATGGCCTTTATTGTGTGCAGAACTATCCCTTCCAGTCCTAATTTGCTGAATATTTCTATCAGGAATGACTATTAGATTTCATCAAATGACTTTTCTGTATCAATTTATATGATCAAGTAGTGTTTATCTTTTGTTTTATTCATATAGTAGATTACATTGATTGTTTTTCTAATGTTTAACCACTCTTGCATACTTGGTATGATAATTTAAAAAAATATTTTTATTTATTTTTTTAATCGTTTCCTTAGGGGCTCATACAATTCTTATCACAATCCATACATACATCAATTGTGTCAAGCACATCAATTAGTCAGGATTTTATTGAGAATGCTTGCATCTCTCTTCATAAAGAATACTGGCCTATCCATTTCTATTCCTGTAGTGTCTTGGCCTGGCTTTGGTATCAGGGTTATGCTTGCTACATAAAATGAGTTCAGGAGTTTGTTATCCTTTCCTGTATTCTGGAATAATTTGAGTAGAATGAGAGAAAGATGAAGGCTTCTACTCCTACACAGAGTTACTGACTCAGAACCCCATAGGGGCCATTCTACTCCATCCTATAGGGTCAATATGAGTCAGAATAAACCAAATGACAGTGAGTTTAGTTTTTGAGTTTGAGTTTGAGTAGAACAAGTGTCAACATTTCTTTGAACGCTTGATAGAATTCCCTAATGAGTCATCTGGTCCTGGGATGTTTTGTTGTTAATAGGGTTTTTAAAAAATTAACTGATCTATTTCTTTTGATATGCACCTGTTGAGGTTTCAACATCAGTCTGTGTTAATTTAAGTAGGTAGTGTGTTTTTAGAAATTTGTCCATCTCATCTAAGTTTTCAAATTTGTTGGAGTACAAAATAGTATTGTGTTATTATCTTTTAAATTTTATTTGGTTCTATAGTGATGTTGTCTCTTTAATTTCCTACTCTTAATCTTCTTGGATCAAGAAGATCCAATCTTCCTACTCTTGGATCTTCCACTTCCTTATATTTGCAAGTGGGCTGCCAATTTTGTCAATCCTCTCAAAAAGAGGATTATATTTTTATCTTGTTGATTTTTTAACTGTTTTTCCCTTTTCTAATTCATTTATTTCCACTCTCACCTTTATTATTTCTTTTCTTCTTGGAGCTGAAGGTTTATTTTATTGCTTTTGCTCTAATTGATGAAGATGTTGGGTGAGGGGTTGATTTTAGTTCTCTCTTTTTGGCTGTGTATTTAGTGCTACACATTTCCATCTAAATGCTGACTTTGCTGTATTCCAAATAGTTTGATATGTGATATTGTTGTTTTCATTGTTTCAAGGAATTTAACTTTAATCTATTTTGTTTTTGTGTCTAAAGTGTGTTTCTTATAAGCAGACTATTGACTGGTCCTGCTTTCTTATCCAGTCTGCTACTCTGTCTCTTGACTGGTGCCTTGAATCTATTCACATTTAATGGCACTGTTATTATTTTTTTAATGTATCCGTTAAAAAAAGTGAAGGATAAATAAACATGGACGAAGCCTCCAGTGAATCCCCTGTGAACGTCAGCCAGGCGAACAACCTTGATTACGCAGATTGCATCAGATAATGGATTTTGGCAGTTATAGGGAGGCTAAAATTTAACATCTTATCTTGAGAAACAAAAACATTTTATGGAGACAAACTATACATATCATACAACTTAATAATTAAATCATATCAATAAGAGTTGTACAATAATTGCCACCATTTTAGAACATTTTCTTCTTTTTTATTCTCCTTGTTATTAGTTTCCCACCCCCACCCTCACCTTCCCTGCCACACCCCCAGACATAACCATTAATCCAGCTATGGTCTCTGTAGAGTCACCCATCCTGGATTTCAGATGCTGAAAACAAACAAATAAACCAACAAAATGCTAACAAAAATATCAAAATAAAACGAGAAAAACTCATTTTAAAAGAAAGTAGAAAACATTTAAAGCTGGAACAACTTTAAAATAGGTCAAAAGGGAGATCAACTGATAAGGTGTTAAAATTTTAAACTAGCTACACCCACTTTCCAAAGCACTCTAACTGATAGCAAGGCTGTTCACATCCTTGGTCTATGTCCACAAGGGATTCACTAGAGGCCTAATCGTTGGCAATGGAGCTTGGGGTTCCACTGTCATCCATAGCCTTCTGCAAATTGGATGTTCACAATTTAAGCTCTGATACCATTCCCTCCTTCAGATTTCAATTTTATTATTTGCAGTCCTTGGATCACATTAGCTGGTGTGCTTCTTCAATATGGACTTAATTGATGCCTTAGATGGCTACTTAGATGACTTGATGGCTACTTGTTTGAAGACAAGCTTTTAAGACCCCAGATATTATTTTCTTCTGGTAGCTGGTACACCTGGTTTCTTCATCACAATTTGCTATAGTATTCATATCCTCGGGGATCTTTTAATTAAAGCAAACAAGCAGGGCTATGTCATAAGAACTCATTTTTCTTAGATTGGGGCTAGAGTTAAATGCAAGTCTAAGCGTCATTCATATATCTATGGTTTCTATATGTCTCTGGTTCCCCTTAGAGATATCATTGTCATTTTATGTTAGTGAACTTAAACAATCATCACTCTGGAACGTAAGGTAATTCTATTGGTAGTGTCATTAATTTAGTCAATAGCATAGAATTTAGAGCACAGTTGAGAAAAGAATATGATACAAGTACAAGCTGGCTACAAACTGGAATACATAATTCATTGACTTGTACAAATTAAACTCTTAAGTGACTAGACACTATTTACACAAACAATGGGGTTTGGCAATTAGGCAGTACTCTGAATAAGATTTATTGAAAATGACAGAACCAAGCCTACTATGCTCATGTATATCAATAAAACAAAAACAGCATTAAAATAGTAAGTATATGGTAGTCCCAGGCTACCATTCATTGGGCACCCTCAAGGAAAGAGACGGAGCCTAACTCTGAAGACTGCCAGGTCTGTACCCTGAGTTGGTATTGGCACCATCCACTTCTCACACGGTGGAGTTTGGGTCTTAAGTCCAAGGGTTACAATGTACTTGAGGATGAGCTCCCATTTACTCAGTGGGGTTTCCATCTCAAGTCCTTCTGGTGCGGTGTAGGAAGGATGTTGTGTACCTCGAAAAATCAGTGTCTAAAGTCTTAGGAGTCTATAGCACATCCCCTGGATCCCTAAGATATAACCTAGGTCAAAAGCGTCTAATTAGGAACATAGTACCAGGCATAGTCTCCCCTGGGTTTTAAATAAGGAATTTCCCCCCCCCTCCCCGATGGGAGGTTGATCCTCCCTGTTTTTCCACCAATAGAAATCTACTTGCCTTCTTTGAGCCACGCATGCTCCATTCCCCCCATCTTGACTTGAATTCCTAATCAGGGTCACTTATCACTCTGGTAGGCAGGGTAGTTGACTCGGGTTAACTAAGCACAATTTTGTATGGCAACAGCTAAATGATCATCTCCCTCTCCCTTTATCTTGAAAAGTTGACCACAGCAGGAAAAAGGGTCTTCTTTATCAAAGTGGTTTTTAAGATGAACATGCAGGTGAGATGATGTATGCTTCGTGGATTCTAGACAGGATCTCTTGCGCATTGTAGACACCGCATTAGTGGATTGCATGATCTGGCAGCAGAAGGCCACCTTCATCTTGGTGTTTGTCATTACAGTAGTGGGCTCATACGGTAACGGTCCTTTTTGATTGACTAACTTCACTCAGCATCATGGTCCCTAGGGCCCTCCAGGCCATGAAATGTTACATGGATTCATCGCTGTGTTTTAGGGATGCATAGCATTCCATTGTGTGTATGTCCCAGAGTTATTTTTTTTATCCATTCTTCTGATGGGCATTTGGACTGTTTCTAGCTTCTTGCTAATATGAACTGTGCTGCAATGAACTTGGGAGAGCAAACATCTGTTCCTGCTCTGTCTATTATTTCTTTGATATTTATCAGTTTGATGCTGGTTTTGATTGATTTCTTTTGTGGTATTACTGGCTTCTTTGCTCTTCATAAATTTCTGTGCTGAGTTTCCTTTGTGAATTTTCTTGTCCTTTTTCTCTGCTCTTATTTTATTTTTTACCAGATTTTTGTAATTTTATTTTTTTATACTTTGAATGAAAAATTTCCCTTTTCTTTGATGCTATCTCATAATTTATTATTTTCTTCCCAGATTGAAGACATTTCATTCTCTTTTGCAAACTGCTTGTTTTTCTCTCTAT
>NW_022103915.1:92077652-92084258 GCF_000313985.2 Echinops telfairi
ATATTCTGCTTTCAAACTACACCAATTTCTCACCTATGATCTCATCTTCGGTATCTAATAATGTCAGTAACAAAGTAATATTTGCTCTGCTCTTTCTCCTGTGACCGTGGCTAAGGCTTTCCATTTACTCTAGGACAAGTGTGCACTTGAAACCCTAAAAGACAGGTAGGCATTCTGCCTACCGGTCACTCAGCTATGGTGCCAGACTGGGAAAAATGTGACTATGTTAGCTCAGTATTTTCCTAATGTGGTAGTAAAAGGACAAGATATGTTGTTAGTTGCTATCTATTGATGTACTCAGGGCACTCGCACGTGTGCAGAGTGCAACTGTACAACATGAGCTGTTCACGGCTGTGGCCAGGTCTGTATTCTGTGAAGCTGCTGGGTGGGTTGAACTTCCAATTTTAGGGCTAGTCATTGAAGACTTTGGCACCCACCAGGGACTCGTGTGTGTATGTCTGCGCATACGAATATATATACATACAGGACGATGCTCCAAAAAAGTATGTGATAAAAGTCCATTATCTTTTAACTCTCTTTTCCCACAAACTTTTTAATGTTCCATCAGCTATGGAGTAATCTACATTCTCTCTCTCTCCTGCCATTTTAGCTCAATATCTTTAGTCTATGGGGTATTGGCTGTGCAGTGGTTCAGTGAACCTTGGTCGCTTAGTAATTAAGCCATGAAGATCCCCCATTACTCTTGACTCAGTTCGTACTCATAGCAACCCTAGAAGATAGAATAGAACTGTACATAAGGTTTCCAAGACTATAAATCTTTATGGGGCAGACTGCCACCCCTTTCTCCCATGGAACCGCTGTTCCTTCTGTTTAATAGCCAATTGTTTAACTACCTGGGTTCTTTCTCCATAAATATTATTACCCTGGAAACCCCATGTAGCAGTCTTACTCTTGAAATTATCCCACAGAATAATTAAGGACAGTGTACTGAAGTGACAGAGTGACCAAGAAGGTATGTGTGTGCCATATATATATATATATCATCCTTTCCCTGCAAAAGACAGACTTAACTAAGCATGTACTCTATCAAACCCCAAACCAAACTCATGGCCAGTTGAGTCTTTTCCATCTCATGGTAACTCTTTAGGACAGGGTAGAACGTGCCCAGTTAGTTTTTGAGACTGTAGTACTTTATTGGAAGAGAAGGACTCATTTTTACCCATGAAGTGCTGGTGGTTTGGAAAGGCGGACTTTGCAGCTAGCAGCCCAATGTGTAGCCACTAGACCCACCAGGGCTCCTTCAATATGTACTCTAAGAAGAAAATATTAGTGAATGATATGCCTTTGGAACACAGGTATAAATAAGCTGGACACAAAAATATAAAGAGCAAATACAAAAGATATAAAAAAGCAAATCCAGCTTCAAAAGAAAAGCTCATAGGAAAATTATAGAGGGCCTAAGCCTAACGCTAGGGTGGAGAGGGACCCTACAAAATTAACACTACGCTATATGCCTCCTCTGTCTGTTTATGATAAAATGTTACCACCTTTAACCCTTTCAAAAGTCTCCTTGATGTAAACGGGTGGGCTTTACCGCTTGCCATGCTGCCGATGAGGAAACCTGAACACGAACGGCTGTTCCTGCTCGCCGAGGGCCGCTGTGCTCCTCTGTGCTCCACTGGATGGAACGCAGTTCTCTCGACTTTGTCCGGAGCTCGTTCCGCTCCATCATCTTTTTGGCTGCAGACAGATCGTTACCCCCAGGTCAGTCGTGGATCTGACAGCTCGGTGCAGGAGAGAGGGAAGCCAACAGCAGAGCTTGCCCAGGCAGTTCACTGACAGCCTGAGATGCCTTATAGCGCATGCAGGGCAGAGCACACTGAAGACACAAAGAAGCGTGGCTCAGCGCCATCCTTTTGATTTCCTCGGGCACCGCCCTCCTAGGCCATCAGGGACAGCACCCTGCCTTTGCGTAGCTGATGGCCTTTCCTGAAGGCTATCAAACGTATCTGCTGAAACGGCACTAAATGAAATGGCTGTCACCAAACCATCTGGCACATGTGAGCGTTTCCCCCTCTAAGATGCACGTTTTCAGTTTGCGCAGCACTTCACATTCTTAATTTACTTGACTAAGTCATTAATATTTCACTTTCATTACCACGTATTACTAACACCAGAGTTCTGAATGATCTTGTTCATCCAACTCCTCGAAAACAAATACTTACATTCGTGCATATTGATTGTCAGATAACTAAAGATGTTTAGCCTGGAGCTATGAGAAATCTACCAGCAGGACCAATTTTGGTTCTAAGCCATGTTCGAAGAGTATCAAGCTGATGTCTATGAGGCGCTTAGACACAGCAGGAGAGAAGTTCTGGGACTGAGCCATGGGAGGCTTCGAGTGGACCCTATTCAGACCCCCACAATCTTTTAGGGGGCAATTTCTTCAGCAGGGGGCTGGAAGACTTGAAAGCTGCTTAAGGGAAAAGCTAAGAACAGGAGGCTTTCCTGGGGGCTTTATTTGGTCTTGTTTTTCCTTCAGGGCGTTCGAGAGAGAATGAGAGAGAGAGAGAGAGAGAGTGTGTGTATGTGTGTTGAGGGGCACATTATTTCCCCCTTTCCTCTTCTTTGTCTTCAGAGTTGTAGGCTCTGGTGGTGAAAGCGTATCTTAGGCGCCATATAATGATTCACCAATCACTTGAGTTACTCAGTGCCTACTGAGAGGTAGGTCCTGAAGTAGACTCTTGATCCTTTAGCAGTGGCCCCAACAATCCTGCTCTCTTCTTACAAATGGGAGGGCCAGATGATACGTAAAGGAACTAGATCCTACACAGATTGCTTCAATCTCTGATAAATGCTGTGAAGAAAATAAAACAGCTTGCTCCGATAGATGCCTGTGGGGGTGTCCTAGGAGATAATCTCTTCAGATGAGGTGAGGGTGAGTCAAGGAAGGCCTATCACAGAAGAAGATGTTTGGATGAAGATGAAAGGTGTGGAGATGTAAGCGTGCTTTCCAGATGCAGCAAATCGTTGTTCAAAGGCCACATGGCATAAACATTCTCAGTGGATGCTTGACACTATAAGAAGGCCAAAAGACTAGAGAAAAGAAGGAAAATGACATTAGATGAGTTTCAAGAGCCAGATCACGGACAGGCCTTGTAGGCCATCAGAAGGAGTTTGTATTTTGTCCTCAATGCAGTGAGAATACATCGAAACCTGGAGGGACGTTAGATTAAACAAACGAGTCACTTTAGGAACAAGGAATCTGTCAATTGGATTGCGTTTTCTGGTTGTAGTCACCTGGGGGAAGACGATACTCAGTATTTTGTGTGAATTAAAGAAACTTGAGTGAATGCGAGAAGAGACGGAGGACAAACTGAACTTTTCTGAAGACTACATCTTTTCAATCCAGGTGTCTTTGAAGTAGATTTTGCAGAAGAGTCCTAGCTTATTCCTCTTGTTCCACAATAATTAATTGTGACTCTAAAAACGGTATGAATTTGGGCAACAAAGAAGCTGGACATGTTCACTATCAAAAGGTCTTCTCTAGCCCCTCTCCTATTCTCTCGGTCTTTGGAATGTTCTTAGTGTCTACCTAACACGGAGCTGACCTCTCCTGCTGCTTCCGGCCACTTTTCTCCCTTCAGGGAGGGAAGTTGGCTGTTCAACACGCAAGACGTGTGTTTTCCTCTCTGACCCGTCCCCTCCTGCTCCTCAGTGCCCGTCTCCCATTTCTACTCCCTGCTAAGTTGTAACATTTCTGTAGGAAACACAGCGAGCACCTACCTCTTCATTTAGGGAAGGTTCACATCCCCTCACTTCAACCCTGTCTTAACAAATCTCCCAGACAGGGTAGATGAAAGGTTATAGACAGAAACTGTGGTTGGGGTCATGTTGATGACAGTCCACGTTTTCCAAGGCCCTCGTGCTCGGAGACACACATCCCGGGTGTGTAAGCTTTTCATGCTCCATTTTGCCTTCCTCTTTCATTTGTTTCTTGATTCAATCTATCAGGATGGTTAACACTCTGTACTTCTGTAGAAGGAGCCCTGGTAGTGTAGTTGGGTTGCTAATAATAAAACCATTGGATTACAAGGATCTATATGTGACCCTAAGGGACAGACAACAGAGAACTGGGTGAAGGGAGACATCAGACAGGGCAAGATATAACAAAATAATAATTTATAAATTATCAAGGGTTCCCGAGGGAGGGGGGAATGGGGAGGGAGGGGAAAAATGAGGAGCTGATACCAAGGGCTTAAGTGGAGCAAATGTTTTGCGAATGATGAGGGCAATGAATGCACAAATGTGCTTTACACAATTGATGTATGTATGGATTGTGATAAGAGTTGTATGAGCACCTAATAAAATGATTAAAACAGCAACAACAAAAGAAACACATGGGGGGAAAAAGCAATCAATCTTGGGGAACAAGGAAGCCTTTTTCTCAGAAATAAAAGACTGAAACATTAAAAAAAAAAAAGACCACCCGTTTGAACTCACCAGCTACTCTGCAATAGAAAGATGAGGCTTTCAGCTCCCACATTTACAGCCTCAGAAACCCTAAATAGGGTCCCTATGAGCTGGCATATACTCAAGGCCAGGGTTTTGTTGTTGTTAAACTGTCGGGATTGAGAGAGATTTATACTGCTGTAGTCAACATGTTCTTGCTGTGCCTCAGCACCTGCGTTCTTTCTGTCTGTCACCTTCACTGACCTGGCCGATGCTTACTGTTGGCAAGGCTAAGTGCATTGCTGTGAGGAAAACCTGTTGTATTATTATAATATCTGCATTTCTAAGATTCGAACTCTGGCTGGCATAAATGGTTTGTCATTGGGTGCTAAGGTCAAGGTTGTCCACCCAAACCCACCCAGTGACACCATAAAAGAAGGCCCGGAGATCTGCTTCCATAAAGATCATGGCCAAGGAGGTTTTAGGGCATTTCTCCTCTGGAACACACTGAGTTCTCGTGAATACGAATCTACTTTCCTGAGACTCAGCACAGACCCAATGTAGAAAGGGAAATGCCTGGGTTGTGGAGGGCGGTGGCGGTGATGCATGGGAGGCATCATCTACTGGCTCTGTGGCAGAACGCAAGTTGCTGTGAGTCGCAAATGACTTGACAGGACACCAGCGAATATTTCTCGCTTTGTTTTTTAATATGCGCAGAAAAAGCACAGCTCCAGGCTCTCAACAGTGCAGACACCTCTCTTTCCCTTGGATTCACAGGAGCATGTTCACTCCTTCTGCAAAGGCCACCCTGGTTCCCTACACCCTGTGGTTTGGAACACATAGTACATGGATCGCTTTTCCCCCTTCTCCTGAAACTGTGGAAATGGCAGAGAGGAGTCTTCCTGCAAAAAGCTGCCTTCGAAGGGAGGAGAACACTCTTTTTAAGAAGCAGATGGTCTCTATAGATGAGGGAGTGTTAACATTAAAAACATATGCTTGGTACCAGGGAGGGAGAAACACAAAAGAGGATCAGGAGGCACATGGTCTCTGTAAACAAGTCGTCTTTGTGGAGCTTTCCTATGCGAAGGGAACAGCTTTCCAGGGTGGTATGAAGAAACTTGCCGGAATAATTCTGACTTCATCGGCAAGACTGTTTACCTGACATGAATGATAATAGCACATTACCGAGAAACGACATCTGCAGACATGATAGCTAGATGAGCTTGTGTTTATTTGTTTGGCTTTGTTTTCCAACCCATTTGATGAAATAAAAGCATCAGGAAATAGTCACAGTGATCTTCCACTCAGTCTCTGTGGCTGTAGTAGAGAAACATACTGGCTTTTGTCAGCATTTCATAGGTGGTGTGTAGCTAGCTAATGCACCTAGAAGAAACAAGAAATAGGTACAAAGACAGACCCGACTTGCTAAGACTCCACAGATGCAATTTCTATTTGAGGCGCTTCCTCAATTTTAGGGCAGGGGATCTGTAGCAAAGATGGAGACTATTGTTAGGCAACCATACACCTCATCGTCAAAAAGCATTGAATTGCTTATGGGTTAAATTTAGCCTGGTAAATCTCCCTCTTTTTTTTTGAAAGGAAAATTAATAGAGAGGCATAATTTGTATTATGCATACGTTAATGCATTTTCCCTTTTTTTCACTAAAAAAGAAAACACATATAAATGATCATAGAGTAAGCCAACCTAAAAGATAACAGGGTAATGAAATGAACCACAGAGCTAACAGACCCTGGGCCTCCTTATGATGAAGCCCTGGTGGCAACATCGACTGCTAAGCACACGGTTGGTGTTCAAACCCACTGGTCACTCCTCGGGAGAAAGATGCTGCTGTCTGCTCTCCTAAAGATTTACAGTCTTGGAAGCCGTATGGAGGGTCCCTAGGAGCCAGAACCCAGTGAGAATGGCAGTGAGGGAGGAGTCTGCCACTAACTAGCACTGTTGGGTTTATGTCCTCAACTACAAAACAAGAAAGTCCATCTAAGCCAGGGATCATGAAGCCCAATGCCTAGATAATCCAGACTGGCATCATCTATACATCAGTATAGCTACCCAAGTATAAGACAATAGGGGATAGTGGGGCTTGTAACGGAGAGAGCATGTCTTTCTTTAAACAGGAAGTGCCAGCCAAATGTTTTGCATGTGGGAATAGAAGATGTGTTTCCAGAGATTCC
>NW_022103915.1:92084722-92086814 GCF_000313985.2 Echinops telfairi
AATAAAGACAGGGATGAAACTAAATTAGAGTATTTCCTCATTGCCTTTTATCCCTGTAAGTCTGTATGGTTCTTGCTTTGCCTCATTCCCCTCCCTTTTCTTTTTCAAAAAAAATCTCCTTGCCCTCGTTCCTCGTTATTACTCTGTGATTTTTCAAGAAATCAGTGGATATTTGAGTAATAAAAGAGGGACATTGGGTGTGAAGGCAGATGTACATAAAGAGAAAGATGGGGGAAATAAAGGGTGTTGAATTACTTGCAGGTACTCTAGTTGGGAGAGTCTGTTATTTCAAGCTTGACTTATCTTTACTGTGGACATAAAATATGATCAGGGAGTATGATGTCAGTGCATCCACTCTCAATAATTGATATGATGAATAATCTCAACCTTCTAACACCTTCTGTATCTCCCCACATCTCAAGAAACTTCATTCATCAGCCCCGTTTGAAACGTTTAAGTCATCTCAGTGATGTATGGAACCCTGACACTCCCTTGTTAGAAATTCCTGCTACTAACATTCTATCAAATTAAAAAGCCACGGAGCTCTTGTGCATAAAATTAACATAAATTACCTTCTGAAGGTTCATTGCTGTTTGGAATGTTTAATTGCTCACTCAGCTGAACTTTAACAGCTCAGTATTATTAATCAACTTGTCAAAGGTTTTTCATTATGTAGTCTTTAGATGGAATTGGGCAAGGTACAAACTTGTCTTCAAGTTGTTCTGATTGCAGTAAAGCACAACTCGGGATAGAGTTTGGCATCTTTTGTTCACTAATGATGTAATTCTTACCAAAAGCTTTAAGGGAATCTGGTGTTTCCTACTGATGGTAATACGATGTATGGTCTACTTTTAAGATAGAATTTTGACGACTATTTAAGGATCAGGAAAGTCAGCTAAATCAATGACGTTACTTATTTTACATGTTCTTATCAAATTATGGCAAGTGTGATGGATAAACTTTAAAAAGTAATCTAAGTACGTATGACGACTTCTAATGTGATTTTATAGTACTCTCTTGGTGAACTGCACTCTCTTGAGGAATTGTGCGTAGTGCACCTTTGTCATGAGACCAGGTGCCTTAGTTAATTAGTGATGCTCTAGCAGAGATACTACAGTAGATGGCTTTTACAAACACATTATTCTCTCACAATTTAGAAGACTGGAAGTCCAGACTCAGAGGCCCAGCTCAAGGAGAGGCTTTCTTTCTCTACTGGTTCTGGGGAAAGTTCTTGTCTCCTTTCAGTATTTGTGGGTCCAGCACCCTTTGGAGATGCCCACGTGTCTTGCCTTCAATCCTGTCCTGGATTTAGGAGGTCGACAGTACAGGGACCCTGTGTTCAGAGAGTAGGATTCATGCTTAATTCTTTTGTTTTGATGGTAGTAGGTTTCTCTCCTTTCTGCTAACTTCTCTCTCCTTGCATTTCTTATAAGATAAAATGTGCTGCATCCTGGGGAAATACTCATGATATAGATAATTACCACCAAAGGAAGGGAGAACTCTTTTATGTGGTGGCTGTGGTTATGGTGGTGGAAGTGCTAAAACAGATAGCTCTCTGAGCTTACATGTTAGGATTGACTCATTTGGCTATGGGTTTGTTTTGATTTTGGGGTTGAGTCTGTATTTGAAAATACTACTAATACCACAAGAGCCAAAACTGCGATTTCTTCATTACGCTGTCGCTGGCGGTGAGATTGTAGGACTATCCAATGTGTACTATTAACCTGATCAAAAGATCTTTTGGAGAGAAATATCTTGAGTGAAGTTTGAGTTTCTTTGCCTCATTGTTTCTTACGTGGCAAAGAATGGAAACAAGATATACATCCATCAAACAATTCCTATGGGACTGGCTCTTGAGAGGACCAAGGATTCTACTCAGTGTCCGGTTCCTCCTCATCTACCCACCCAAAGCCAGCATTGCCTGAAATAATCTCATTCAAAATACCCAGGAGGAGCAGAGGGTCATATTAAAACCAATGACTCTAAAAGTGATAGTATGACTTCTTTCTTGCCATTCGCTCTTCTTATCATTTCTTTCATCCTAATTGAGGAGAGTGGGACAATTAGGGAGGAAAAACAAGTTATAGAGCTT
>NW_022103915.1:92088865-92091845 GCF_000313985.2 Echinops telfairi
TTCAAATTTCTATTTTATTTTGCTCTTCTCTATTTAGAAGAAATATTTAAAATGTACATGAATATTGGGGGTGGGGTTGTCTAATGACAGGTTAAAAGAAGCACATTAAATAACTTTTAAGGGCCATTTATATTGTCCACATTTAGAAAAGATAAGTAGGAGGATTTGGGTCAAATGCTTTAGTTTTCTGAATATATATATATATATATATATATATTTTATATATATATATATAATTATGATGTGCAGAAGAGCTTACTGTCAGTGATAGATCTGGAGTCCTGGGATGGGCAGACTCATTGGAAAGCTTTAAGAACACATTAAAATTTTTGTTTGAAATAATTCAGGCAAACTTTGCTTTGAGTCAGGTTGCATGAAATGATTTTGAGGTTCCATTCAAGTTGATGTCTCTGTGGTTCTGTGATTCTAAATTTCCATACCACTGGCTTGGATGCCTTACAACAAAATCCTATTCATTGATGCAAATATCACATTAAAAAATTAGAAATTACCTCTCTATGCACGAGTTGCAGCAGCTGTCTTACCCCCTCAAACTTTATAATGATGCATATTGGAGAGTAGAGTGGAACTTACAGTGTAAATTTTCTTTAGTGCATGGATTATTGATTTAACAGATCATGACAATCTATTTGCCAAACTTGCTACCGCATGGGTTCTGAGTCAGCAGGCAGATGAGTCTTATGAAATATTACTGTAAAAATAAAAGCCACTGCATATGCAGAAATTAAAGCTCAGCAGTGTTATACATAGTTTTCTGATAAGCTGATCCTAACCCAAGAGCCAGTAAAACTACCCCAGAATCAGTGGGAGGAAAACTGACAGTTTGTTTCTAAAATATCTTAAATTAATGAAAAACTTCAATCCAGAGGAAAAAATACCAAACTTTGAAATCTCTCAAGGATATATAGATCCGGTTTTGAATTGGATTCATGGTTATATCAGGGTATATTGGGTTGCCGGCAAGGACAACCAAAAATTGGGCAAAGGGAGAAGTTAAATTGTATTCTGTTTGCAGTCGTAGCTTCAGCCAACTCCACGGGGGCATAAACATTGCATATCCCTTCAAAGATTTTCCAAATGGAAACAAAAGGAGGAAAACGTTGTACCCCTCCATTGACCAACCACTGATGGGAAGCTGTCCCACGAAAGAAACATAGATTTGGTCGAGGAGCTCCCACTAGCCAAGAGCAACTTTCAGATGGAGTCACAGCTGCAGAAATAAGCAGTTTGGCCCTGAAGAGACATGTGGGGGAGCACCGCAGTTTCCCAGAGAGACCATCCTTTTCCCACCCAATCCCGCTTGCTTTATATGGCATACTCAGCCCCTTGGAAGTATTGTTCCAATTTCACGTTTCTTCTCCTTGGGAAACTTATAAGAGAAGCTGGGGGAACTACAGCCCTTGTCGGCACAGCTGGACCTGATATTTTTTCCCTCCTCAACTAGAAAGTCAAAAACTTGCTTCACTCTTGCCAAGAATCTCTATTGGGTTAGGGGCTTCCTGGGACAGAAACACACACTTTTAATTGTGAGCCAATGATGACCTGCCCTTCTCAGGCCATAACTGAGGAACCTGTCCATTTATTGTTAATATTGGCAAATGGAGCACTAAGAGAGATCCATTCGATCTCTTGGGCACCAAACATATTCTTTCTTGTCCTCATTAAGTAAAAATAACCCAACATCTGTCTGATTGTCAGGGTCGATTTTCTTTATCAGGCTCGATTTTCTTACCTGCTGATCTCTTGATATGAGGACCTCAAACTAAGAAACGACGCTTAAAGCTTAATGGGGATCTGGATGCAACAAAGAGTCATGATTATGTTTCAAAGGGCAGTGCTTCATACCAACCAGTCTCAGATGATATTGAAACTGAGATAGTCCTTTAGAGACGGTGTCTTCCCAAATCTGGACGTTCTAATCTAATTTGAGAGATGTAAGTTCTCTTTGTCATGTTAATTTGGCCATACCAGTATGGGGGTGGGCCCTAAATCCAATAATTTCTGAGTGGAATCATAAAAATAGCAGAATAGACACAGGCAAAAGAGAACACAGGGGCAAACCAAACTGCTTTAGGCTGGGTTCTCTAGAAAAAACAAAATCAGTGGAACATATATGTATGTATATACAGAGAGGTTTCTATCAATAAAACAGCTTCAGGTTTGTGGGTCAGATGTCATGCTGGAGGCTTCTTTGGAATCATACAGGTATAGGAGCTGATGCACCCCAAATTGGCAGGTCAAATGGCAGGCTTCCGGCTACAGAGACAAACGAATCCAAGGCTGTAAGTTTGAAGGAAGGCAGTTTCTAGAGGGGTGTGTGGCAGGTGGCTGACAACTTCCAGAATCAGCAGGAAATAGGGAAAATGCTGCCTCACATTCAAAGAACTTGACTTCCAATGATGACCCAGAAGTAGGATACCGACCTGGCAAAAGCAAGCAAGGTTTTCCATAGCACCCACATATAGGGAAGTACGTAGGCCACATTCCAGAGGAAAATCCCTTTCTATTGATTGACTTCTCACGGAAGATCTCATCATGGAGTTGATTACCATACATTAAATCTCGCATCGAGGATTGCTACATCTTAACAGCCAAACCACTGAGAGTTCTGGGCCACCGAAGTTGACACAAAAGCTTATTTTTCAGACAGATGGTCATGTGACGATGTGTCTATATGCTCAAGAAGGCCAGATATTGCTGGTAGCTATTAGAAGCTGAAAGAATCAAAGGACCTTTCCATTGAGCCTGAGGGGCTGGAGGGTGAGGAAGAGGAGGGAGGATGGAAGAAGGAGAAAGGGACAAGGGTGAGGAAGAGGGGAAGAGGAGAGAGAACAAACAGGAACTGAGGCTAACCCTGCCAGGGGTGAAAGAGATGTCAATCATGAATGCATTGTCCTCAAAAGACTAAGAAATATGCAATCCTTGTCTTAATTAAATCTTTTGTCCATGAAAAGCCAAT
>NW_022103915.1:92092357-92115280 GCF_000313985.2 Echinops telfairi
TGTGTGTAAACTAGGGAGAGCCTGCTCAACTCAAGATTATGAAAATCAAAGCAATTAGTGGAAGTTCTTTGAAGATGTAAAAAGGGTTTCATGACCTTGTATATACAATTGTGATTATAAATGTTTTTGTTAATCCTTACTATATAATTGACAACTACATACTTCATTTGATACTTGCTGGCCTTGCCCTGAATTAGACCTTGAATGTCAGTTATCTCAATATTTTGGGAAGGATGTTGTTAGAGGCACCTATTAGGAATTAGTCAGATATCCTTTACTTGAAGTTTACTGGGTTTCATGTCAATGTTATTACTGTATTAAAACAAAGCAACAATAGGCAGTTGGAAAATTTTAACACATGGATTAAATATGTAACTAAATTAAACTGCACTGTTCCAAATAATGATAATGATTGAATATAATCAGCTATTTACTATTCTAGTATTAATACTTTTATCCATTTTCTCTCCATTTTTATTTCTTCATAATTAATTTTTTATATTGAATCAAATTTCCCAAAAGAAGAGCTTATTTGCATGCCAGCTTGGTAAATGTCAGTTGACTGTTTTCTCTGAACTAGAAGTCTCAACACTTACCACTCTACAGAAAGAAGAGGCGATACGAGAAATTCAGTGGAGCCATTTAAGATTAACCAACTGCGAATGTTCCGGCAACTACCGAACTTGTAGAACTCTGGAAAAACTAGTCTGAGTGCAAAAGAAGATGTATGAGATGGGGTATATTACCTTTGCTGTAATATAGTTATATTTTGTCAGGGATAATTAAGACGGATGCAATTACTTTACGTCATTCCAGAGGGAGGAGCATTGAAGCAAGTGGCTTATAATTCTGATTGGGACAAACAGTTGAAAGAAAATGTCCAAGCATTCTGACCTTTTCATTTCCTTTTACTTTTTCTTCTCTGGAAGAATTGACTACTATGGTTTTGTTTTCTATTTCTCTCTCTCTCTCTCTTTCTCATATATATATATTCATATATATGTATTTATATATATCATCTTTATCTCTAGTAACATTCTCCTAGAATGTATTTGGCATTAACTATAAACTAAAGTAGAAGAATAAAATTAGAATCCATGTTGTTGTAGTACAAGAAAGCCTCTCACTCTAAATACTAAGTGCCACAGAATTTGGAAGGTCTGGGAGAAGGAGGAGGGGAATGTGCGTATATGCGTAATATATGCATATATTTTAGCATTCCCATTTTACAGAGATGGAAAGTGAGGTTGTCAAATCAAGAGGAGTGACTTGTCTGGGGTCACTCAGCTAGGAAGGGGCTACACCTGCTTTGGCCTCCAGCTGTTCTTCTCTGGGTCCTTTGTCCACCCAAAGAGTATTGCCGATGATTTCTCTGTAGTCATTAAAGGCACATTGTAATCGTGACTGTCACATACTCACAGCCCTGGCAGAGAGGCAGCCACTAGGTGACCATGGGATCACGGACTAGGAGAAGGCACCTGCCCCAGGGATTGAATTGAGTTTGTCTCGGGCAGTGAAGACAGCCTGTGTCTATCGGAGCCCATATTTTATCATTGGTAACGGGAAGAGGCAACACAGTTTGATCAGACTTTTTGCCAACTGAAAATCTCTACATATTACATGGCACTTAGGCTTTTAAGTCAACTTGTAGGGTTAAAGCATCGCCATGTTCTGCTTTTCAGGCTTTTAGAATATATCCCAAGGCCAAAGACAGCAGCAGCAACCAGAACTTCCAAGTCTTTCCTCATTGTGTACAGGAACACACTGATTCACAGGGTTGCTTTCAATCTGACATGTCTTACAAGGTTTGAAAAAATTAAACTGTCCCAGAGGTGGTGAGAAATGAAGTACTATAGGGGCAAAGGAGATGCCTGCCTTGAATGCATAGTTCTCAGAAGACAAAGCACTACTCAATTCATGTCCTTAAGGAAGTCTTGTATAAGTCAAAAGGCAATAAAGCAACAACCCAGAGGCAAAGTCTTGGCCCCCCATGCCACTCATATTTCCCAGGGTTTCTATGAGGTAGTTTAGTAGCATCTATTAAGCTGACAAGGAATAGGTTTTATTTTTCCAGGCAGAAATATTTTCTAAGAATATCAGCAATGAAACATACATTGTAGAATTAACTAGCTTAAAATGAGCAGTCGGAGGGCAATGTAGAACACCTGGTGGACAGGTAAACCAGTGTGGAAAGATGTACGTGGAATCTTAAGCATCTATTATACCAACCATATCCAAAACCTGGACCGGAAAAGAACCTAAGGACAAAACTCTGACATAACTCATGAAACATCATGTTAAGTATATTCATTTTCTGAGAAAGCCGCCATGCTTGTGGAACTACGTTTTCATCTGTGTGGAAAAACAGCAAAGCTTAGAATTTGATGGTTCTAGACAACTAACGAAAAATCATAGTTTATTTTAACAAGTATTTATTAAGTGCCTACTTTGTTGAAGGAACTACATTTTGCCCGTTCAGGCCTTTCTTCAAGGAGTAAGATTTAGACAAAGTTAATCAAATGGTGGCACATTTTTGGGTGCAATGTATTGCTTGTCATCAAAGTGGGACAAAGGAGGGAGAAAGTTTAACCAAACCATGTGTGCTAGTTACGTAATATAATTGTCAATTTAAGGATTAAGCATGTAGGGGTGGAGTCTAGCCTGTTAATCAGGTCATAGCCAATGAGGCTTCTTTGTGGGCATAGTCTTCCCCTAACGAGTCTGGGAATTCCAGTATTTCCTCCTTGGAGGTGGGAGACTCTTTGCTCACATCCTGGGAGACATAGCAGCTGACAAGACACATGGACCCACCCTGATGCAGCCCCGGGTGCTAGAGAATCCATGCAGAGACCCCTGCCAGCGCTGAGATGTTTCCAATGCCACTGGATCCAAAGACTTTCTACCCACTGGCCTGTGATCATCCTATATTCAGCGTCATTGCACGTGTTTCATGAGTCTGCAGAGGACTATATAGATTGTTATTGGACATATAGGTTAATATAGGACTTATGGACTCGATCTGGACTGGATTGGGATGTTTTCTCAATGTTCAATTGCTCTTGTATATAAATCTTTCTTATACACATATACACATGGATCTGTTTCTCTAGTCTTCCCAGACTAACACACCATGGCTTTTGTGGTGCCCTTCCCTCTACCAACTGAAATATCTGGAAGATTTAACCCTTGTTTGGATAAAGAGGTTCCCATGTTATGTTAGTTTGGCCCTCCCAGAGTAGGCTGAGTTATAAACCTAATCACTTCTGAGTATTCTCATAAGAAGAGCGGAGTAGACACAGAGACAAATACATGGTAACGATGGGAAAACAAGCACCACGTGTAGATGCATCTCCAAGCCCAGGAAGACTACTGCTGGAGCTACTAGAAGCTGAAAGCGATGAAGAAGGACCTTCCTTTTCTAAAGTTCAGAAAGAGAGAGACTGAGACCGAGGGGATGCTGAGCCTAGTCCTGCCATGCCTCAATTTGTACTCAGCCTTAAATTGTGAGATAATGAATTCTCTTGCTTCAAATCCATCTACTTGTGGTATTATTGTTTGCTATAGCTGTTACAACAATACTAGGTAATTAAGACAGTCAGAAGCACAAATTACAGAAGACACCCCCGAGGAGGCAGCAGTAGGATTTTGACAAAGACATGGTGGTTGAGGAGGACCCTGAATAAGAGCAAGATGGTGGAAGTGCGAGTCTTGACTGGGGTTTCAGGAATATATTATTTTGGTAGGACATTTGTAGGGTAGTAGAAATTTAGTCTGGAAAGAATGTTGGTAATATTGTTAATACCTTCAATGTTACAAGGTTGAAAATAATTGTACACTTCAAAGTAAGGGATCTCCTTAATGCTAATGACTAGGGATTCTCACCTTGGCACTGTGGATATTTGTTTTTTTGTTTGTTTGTTTTTATCGTTTTATTAGGGGCTCATACAACTCTTATCACAATCCATACATACATCAATTGTGTAAAGCACATTTGTACATTCATTGCCCTCATCGTTCTCAAAACATTTGCTCTCCACCTAAGCCCCTGGTATCAGCTCCTCATTTTCCCCCCTCCCTCCCTGCTCCCCCCTCCCTCATGAACCCTTGATAATTTATAAATTGTTATTTTGTCATATCTTGCTCTATCCGACATCTCCCTTCACCCACTTTTCTGTTGCCCATCCCCCAGGGAGGAGCTCACATGTAGATCCTTGTGAGCTCACATGTAGATCCTTGGAACTGGTTCCCCCTTTCCAACCTACCCTCCCTCCACCCTCCCAGTATCGCCACTCAACCACTGGTCCTGAAGGGATCATCCACCCTGGATCCCCTGTGTTTCCAGTTCCTATCTGTACCAGTGTACATCCTCTGGTCTAGCCAGATTTGTAAGGTAGAATTCGGATCATGATAGAGGGGGGCAGAGGAAGCATTTAGGAACCAGAGGAAAGTTGTATGTTTCATTGTTGCTACATCGCACCCTGACTGGCTCGTCTTCTCCCCAAGACCCCTCTGCAAGGGGATGTCCAGTGGCCTAAAAATGGGCTTTGGGTCTCCACTCTGCACTCCCCCCATCATTCACTATGGTAAGGCACTATAGATATTTGGATTGAGAAAATTCATTATCGTGAAGGGGTGTCCTGTGCATTATCCCTGACCTGACGTGAATCCTCTGTTCCGTATAGCTCCCTTATGACAATCAAAATATTGCCGGATTTTCCAGTATGCTTGCGGGGAACAAAACTGCACATGGTTGAAAACAATTATAGACAATGAGGATAATGGAAGGTTTGGTGACATAATCAAAATATTCATTTTATCACCCGCCCCTTCAAATCTATCACCAAGAAATTTACAATCTGCTTCCTAATTTTCTCTTGAATTCTTCTCTTGCATCACTATTACTACTGATTTATGAAAGGCCTTTGTCATTCTCATAGAGATTCCTCAAATACTTCTTACTATTTTCCTCTTTTGGACCTTGTCACCTACGAACCATGGGTGTTTTTTGGGGGGGAGGGGGGTTGTTTTTTTTGCTGTCATACCCTTTTCTGAAATAAAAGCCATCATATCATTATTGTATCTAAAATGATTTAAAAACTCTACGCTACTTTCATGGTAGAATTCATCCCTTGATATTGCTTACATTGTTTACATTGTTTTCTTACCTATACAATTTCATCACTCCTGTCTTGAATTACATGTTCCAGTCGTACTGAGCTGTTTAAAAATTTTTTGTAAAGAACCACATACTCTCATATTGCCATGCATGGGTGTTGGCATATGGTATTCTCTCTGATGGGTACTATAATCTATCTGCTTAATGCCTAATGCCACTAATGCCATTAATTCCATCTTAAAATCCAGTTTAAATGATCTTTAAGTATCAGGAATCTTTTTCTCCTCCATCACCCATAACACTAGCATACTTCCTCAACATTGTGCTAGTCTCTGCTTTAGCATCACGCATGTTACATGTACATTTTTTGTCTTCCCCATTGGAAACTGCCCCCCCACCCACCCAGGCCTAGTGTTTTTGTATATTCAACATGTAGGAATGTGCCTGAAATAGACTAGGCATCAAATAATTGTTAAATAAGAAAGATAAATGTAGCCATGACATGACACAGATGCATTATAGTAACAAGACACTAGACATTGGGAGACAATTTCTAGATTAATGCAGTAATATCAGAGAGAGATGATGAGGATTCAAACTAGAGTAGAGAGACATGGAAGTGACAGGAGGCAGTGGATGACAACAAATATTAGTTCTGAGACTGTAAATGAAAAAAAGGGAACTACAGAGGTTAACCAATGCCGTGCTATTTGGTAAGACGTCAGGATATTATTTTGGGTGTTTAATGAGTCTTTTGCAGGCATGAGTCTAACTCAGCAAGCAAATGACAGAAGTCATCTGAACTTCAGAAGCAGAGCCATGTGAATTCAACATTTCCTGGTGCAGATATTACACGGGTGGGAGTGAATGAAAATGCAAAGAACATTTGAAAAGATAAAGCAGAGAGAGGGCCAAGGACCAATGATTATTAAATACCCATATTTAGGGAGCTGAGCAACAAAAAATTGCTAAGTTGGAGTCAAATAATTAGAGAATCCAGGAAGAAGAAATGTCAATCTTTTAGCATACTGACTTGCTTCAGGAGTGTGCTCAAGTGGCATTGTGAAACTAGTGGCAATTTTCATCATTTACTATTGAGAAAGTATTAGAAACCCAGATCACGCTTTCAGGAATAGCCAATGATCTGGTTGTGGATGATTGGGTCAGAATAGGAGCGCCGGATAAAATACAGGAGCCCCAGTTAAATATGAATTTCAGATAAGCAATGGATATTTTTTCACTGTAAGCATATATAATGAAAGGTGTGGAGCATTGTTTCTCTAAGCTTCAAATTTAATTGAATATCTTGTATTTTGACTAGCTATATTTGGCAAATCAAGTTCTTGTGGCTTTACGACATTATGATCAGTGTGTTTTTCCTAAAAAGGGAGCCATGCATTTTCTCTGAGGTTGGTGGCATAGTGGCTATGTGTGGTGTGGGCTGCTAACTGCAAGATCAGCATTTCGAGCCCACCATCAGCTCTTTGGGGAAAGAGAAGGCTTTCTACCCCCCTACGGACTCGCTTTCTCAGAAACCCACTGGATTTATTCTATGCTGTCCTACTGTGTCACTATGAGTCAGCATCGACTCAGTGGGAGTGAGTTTGGCTCAATAGTAACCAATACACAGTCCAAGTGGCAGGTCTTCCACGTGGAAGGGGACACATGTACAAGATCCTACGATCCTTTGAGACCATCTTTGTCTTTTACAGCTTTGTAGAATGACATGAAAAGGGGACAAACTGTTAAACCTCAATCCTGTTTAAATTTTATGAGTTCATCACAAATTACGTGTGTGAGTGTGTGTGTGTCTGTGTGTGTGTGTTAAGGGACTCTATTCCTATGTAGTAATTACTACTAGTATGTACTATGTACTTCTGAGACTCTAGAGGAGATACATTGGCACTGTGGCTTCAACAACAGTCTCTAACATAACAATTGTTATGCCATTATGTTATATTATGTTATGTTATGACTGAGGACCAGGCAATGTTTCATTCTGTTGTGTATAGAGTTGCTATGAGTTGGACCTGAACCGGCAGTAACCAAGAACAAGAAATAACACTTAGATCTACCAGCTAATTGATTACTTCTGGATTAATTCCAAATAAGGGGCCCTAAAGCGGAGTCCCATGAAACTCTTAAGTTTTCTACACCAGTTTACTGATGGTGCACAATTGTCTTTTTCCCCCAAGAAAGAATACCTAGTTTTGCTGCATTCTAAAGAGATTAAGAATCATTTCCCTAGAGTCTCTTTTAGATAGCTCAAATGAAAATGGAAACTTTTGCCTCATGTAATGTACTTGCCAATTATCAAAAGATTATTTGACCAGAAACACAAAAGAAAGGTCAAAATATGGTAAATGAAGAAAACAGAAATGGCTAATAAGAGCAAAATAAAGTAAGCACAAAAACGCTCTGGGTTCTTTTCTATATTTTAAAAATAGATAGACTAGATAGTGAATTTTCTGGAAACAATTTCAGCATCTATAAAAGGTCTATACTATTTTTGAGTGCTGGCTACTCCCAGGTCTGGCATGTGCCACCTTAATCAACACTTTGGTACATGCGTAATGGAAAACATGTTTTCTCTGCCTTAACGCTAGCGTACGTTTCTGACATCAGCCAAATGGGACAGACAGTCTGAATCCTGCGATAGACAGGCCTTCTGACAGCTAAATAGAGGACACCCTGTTCTTGAATGATAGCCTTTATAGATACAACAGCTTCTAAGTGGAAAACCCTCTCTTGGAATAGAAAAATTTGGCTCAGATTTTCCAGGAAACGTTGCCAGAGGCCTGTAATACTCGAGGCAGTTCTCCTAATCATAGACTATCGGTGAGTCTATGGGCACACGTGCCTGGTGCTTTTCCATCTCATCAGACTTGAGTGTGGAAACAGCCCAAGGTTTTCTCGGGTGTTTACAGTATTCAATGGCATTTCCTTTGATTTACCTAAGAGATGTTTTGTTTTAATTAAGCTTTATGACCAAAGATGGGCTAAAAAAGCATTGAAGTGAACGTACGTTGTTTATGGATATTGAATACAATGATATCACCCATAAAAATAGACCAAACAATTTTGCTTGTTTGCCAGAAATCAATCCTCGATCACAGGATTTCAGGTCTTCATTTTGTTTTCATTGAAAGTGATAAAAAGTTGCTTGGTGAACATTAACTAGGGAAAACTGTAAAGTCTGTAAATCTGGAACTAACATTGACTGAGTTTCACTGGGGGAATGTAGTGAGGAGATCTGAAGTTGGTTACGTTGTGGACACTTTCAAATTCGTTGGCTCTCTTTCCAAAGCAAATGTACTAAAAATAAGAAGACTTCCTTGTTGAGGTCAATTATAAAGTGTGTGTGTGGGGGGGGTTTTTTTTTTTGCTTTTTGTCTTTTAGCTTTTGATAAGATTTGGCAAGAGAGTTGCTTATGAAATGATCTGACACCGACCTCAGAAATCATGCCAAATGTCTTAAGGTGATGATCCATTTCCTTTACCCTCTATGCTTTTATGTACCAGGTTCTTAAATTAGAAGTCAGAGAAATTATATACTGGGTAATCCACCTTTATTGAGAACTTTTATTAAAACCAAACAAGTTCTCAGGAGGCAAACTATGAAAGTGGCTTCCAAAATATACCCCATCAACTTGTTGGCAGGTCATACTAGTTACCTGGTATGGAATCTTTGTCGCAGTGTTGAAATGCTCAGCTGCTGGCCATACGATTGGTGGCTTGAATTCATCAGCCGCTATGCTGGAGAAAGGCTGCTTCTATAAAGACTTACAGTCTTGGAAATCCTCTGAGACTGTTCTACTCTGTCCTACCGAGCCGCTGTGAGGCGGAATTGGAGTGCTTTTACAAAGATACCTCTGCAAAGATATTGTAAAACACACCAAGTAGGATTCCTGCTTCAAGATCACTAGACATACTTGGGCTCAAGTCCAGAGCTGTTCTGTGCCCTCCTCACATTCAGTAAATAGTCTGAACCAATGGTTTTCTCCTCTTGGACACAAATGTGAGTGTTCTTAAGTCAGTACATTGACTACAGCTGTTTCATTTCATCTTGCTTCAGCCATGTCTCCTCTAGCAAAATGAGATATTAAGTTGGGGTCTTGGAGGAAAAGGATATCGTTTGAGAACAATAAAAACCATGGCGTGAAGATTTCATTTGATAAAACGTTAAGATTCTTGTGTTAATGAACAATAGAATTCAAAGTAAATGGTTTGTATTCGCTTTCTGATTTTACTTCTCATGATTGTAAGTCCTTTGACAAATCAGTAACAAAAATACTTCTTTGTAAAATTAAAATAAAAAACAAAACAACAAAAGCCTGAGGTTTCCTTTCTCGGTGGAATGCGGCTATGAGTTGGGGTTCAAGGTGTTGATACAATGCTAAGGGCTGGGCCGGGGTAATAACTGTTGTAACCTTTTGTAGGTTCTCGTCTTCTAGCTCCTGGCTCCCAGCTCCCAGTCGTAGGATCATTGAGACGTTCTCTTCAGGGGGATAGGCCATCTCTCTGGCTATCCCCGGACGAGTAGAGTAAGATTCGCTTGAAACTCTCAGGTTCCAGACTGAACACTAGGGCAGTCATCCTTTCCCTTTTGACACCTTTACTACCTGCCACTGCACATGCATTCCGGAGGGCCTTTTCTTCTATTGTAATGCTAAGCTATGACATTCAGGCTTTAGACTAAGGTAATCCTACTAAGTACAAGTCCTTAGACTTATTTTGCCTTTACTCTATTTCAGTGTAATTTTCTCGGGCAAATCAAGCCTCCACATGGCCCATACCAGAAGATTAAAGTCTTGTTTTTATATTTGGAGTCAGAGCCCCAGATAACAAAACAAAAATAGTTTTGGGTCCTCTGGGGCATTTTTCTTTTGGGGAACTTATGGAAGGATAATTAGTCCAGGACAAGGTTTAGGTATTTAGAATCTTATTTCTTGGCCTTTTATGCCTCAGTAGATAACTATCTACTGGCATTCCATTTTGACATGGTTTATACTTCTCTCACAAGATGATGTATAAGATTGATTGAGAGAATATATTTCAAAGTACTGCTTCAGGTGCTGTAAATAATTCTATAAATATTTGTTAGTGGTATTATTTATTGTGGACATATTGTACAGGTATAGTTTTCTTTTCATTATTTATTTCAATATAGTGGACTAGGGAGCTTACAGCTCTTTATTGGATGCACGTCAGCTCTCCCGTTTCTTCGTTTTCTGTATTGTGTTGTTGTCTTCCATTTCACTTGGTTTTCATGTTTTATGGATTTCCAGATTGTTTTTACATTTATTAAATAGCTAGTTATTATTTTTTATGGGCTCTGTGGCCCCAAACTACAAAGATATCTCCGGGTCACATATTTTGCTATTTTCTTCCTGAAGTCTTTCCTGTTTTTTTTCCCGAAAAAGCCCTTTCCCAACTAAAAAAAAAATTCTTTGCTTTTTTACACACTGCTGCATAGGCTACAAATGTGTATCCTATCTTCTAAACTAGTGTTTCTCAACCTGTGGGTTGCAAACCCTTTGGGGGTCGAACGACCCTTTCAGAGGGGTTTCCCTCACCCTTTTCCCCAATCAAAAGTGGATAATTCACCCCTTTTTAAAAGTTATTTCCATCTGCCACAGTTACGAGATCTCTTTCATGGCAAGTTGATCTCTCTCTCAATCCTATTTCAAGCTTTCCTTCCATGCATGTGCTGGTTTATCTCTCCCACTGCACTAAGAGTCACTGAGGAGAAGGCTCACCTTACTTATTTTGGTATATACAGGATTCCGGCTTGGGTATTTGCATATGAGTAGTGAGGAGCCCTGGTGGTATACTGAGCGAAACATTGGGCTGATAACCCCAAGGACGGCACTTCAGGACTACCAGCCTCTGTGCGGAGAAAGGTGAGCTATTCTGCTCCTGGAAAGAGCTATAGTCCTGGAAGCCCGTTGCACCAGTTCTACTCTGTCTCAGGGTCACTATGAGTTGGAATCAACATGATGACAGGGAGTTTGACTTTGGAGAATACGTGAGTAGAAATACACATATATGTGGTTTGCTTGTACGTATTGATATGTCTCTTTCTGTGATCACAAATTCCATTCATTGCTTGCCTCTCTATCTCTATCCATTCTTTAACTACTTACTACCCACTCATCTGTCTATCCTCTATCTATTTAAATGCTCCTATATGAGGTGTCCCCATGAATTAGGTCAAATATCCTTTAGAAATGCTCCCTTGACACACATACTTAACTCTAGCTAACATTGCATAGGCTTACCATTATTTGTTGAACATCTACTTTCTCTGTTGGCCTATAAGACCGATATTTCCAGAGACAAGCCTTGTCTCTCTTGTTCATACGTTGTATTAAGCATGGCATGATTATCTGTTAATCTATGGATTGTAATACATTCATTGATTGTTATTCTTTTCAATACAATTTTTTTTTTAAAAAATCAGAAGTTATTCCTTAATGTATTGGTTAAAAGCCTGGGAGATGGAATCAAATTGTAAGGATTCTTGTTAGTAAAAAGTTGTCCACTTTTAGCCTGTCTGTCCCACACATTCCTCATGTTTATTTATTTATTTAAATTTTAATAAATTCTTTTAGTGGGAACTCTTAAACAACAATCTGTACATCAATTGTATCAAGCACATTTGTACATATATTGCCATCATTGTTTCCCAAACATTTTCTTTCTACTTGAGCCCTTGGTATGAGCTCCTCTTTTGTCCACTCGCCCCTTCACCCTCCCACCCTCATGGACCCTTGATAATTTATAAATTATTTTTATTTTCATATTTTACACCGTCTGCTGTCTCCCTTCACCCACATTTCTGTTTCTTGTTCCTCTGGGGAGGGAGGGGGTTCTGCATAGATCATTGTGATCCGTTACCCAGTTCTCCCCCTACTTTCCCCCTATCCTCATGGTATCGCCACTCTCATTATTGGTCCTGAGGGTTTTATCTGTCCTGGATTCTGTGTCTTGAGAGCTCTTATCTGTACTAGTGTCCGTGCTCTGGCCTGGCCAGATTTGTAAGATAGAACTGGGGTCATAATAGTGTGGGAGAGGTGGGGGAGTTGTTTTGCTTTCTTTTGTTGCTTTGTTTTGCTATGTCTTGGTTTATGTGCATATTATTATCTCTGAAGGTCTATCTAGATAAGATAGGCTAAATAAATAATCTAGAGGTGAAAACAATGGGACCAACAGTTACTAGGGGACATGGGAGAGGGGGAGTGGGGAAAGGAAGTGATGTTAACAAACCTAGGGAGAAGGGAACAAGTGATCCAAAATCGTGGGTAAGGAGGGTGTAAGAGGCCTGGTAGGGCTTCATCAAGGCCAAGGTAACAGAAGAATTCCAGAAACCCAAATGAAGGCTGAGCATGATAGTGGGGACAAGAGGAAAGTAAAAGGAAATAGAGGAAAGAACTAGGAGGCAGAGGGCATTTATAGAGGTCTAAATACAGGAATGTATGTATGTAAATATATTTACACATGATAACGGGGAAATAGATCTATGTGCATATATTTATAGGTTTAGTATTAAGGTAGCAGATGAACACTGAGCCTTACTCAAGCACTCCCTCAATGCAAGAACACTTTGTTCTATTAAACTGGCATTCTATGATGCTCATGTTTCCCCCACAATCACTGAAGACAAAGCGGGTGCATAAGAAAATGTGGTGAAGAAAGCTGATGGTGCCCAGCTATCAAAAGATATAGTATCTGGGGTCTTAAAGGATTGAAGATAAACAAGCATCCATCTATCTCAGAAACAACAAAGCCCACATGGAAGAAGCACAGCAACCTGTGTGATCACGAGGTGTCAAAGGGATCAGGTATCAGGCATCAAAGAACCAAAAATCATATCATTGTGAATGAGGGGGAGTGTGGAGTGGGAACCCAAAGCTCATCTGTAGGCAACTGGACATCCCCTTATGGAAGGGTCACCAGGAGAAGACAAGCCAGTCAGGGTGCAGTGTAGCAATGATGAAACATACAATTTTCCTCTTGTTCTTAAATGCTTACCCCCCACCCCCACCCCCACTATCATGATCCCATTTCTACCTTACAAATCTGGCTAGACCAGAGGATGTACACTGGTACAGATAGGAATTGTAATATTGGGACTCCAGGACAGAAGATCCCTTCAGTACCAGTGGTGAGAGTGGCGATACCTGGAGGGTGGAAGGAAGGTGGGGGAGAAAGGGGAAACCGATCACAAGGATCTACATGTAACCCCCTCCCTGGGGGACAGACAACAGAAAAGTGGGTGAAGGGAGACATCAGACAGTGTAAGACATGACAAAATAATAATGATTTATAAATTATCAAGGGTTCATGAGGGAGGCAGGGAAGAAGGGATAAAAATGAGGAGCTGATACCAAGGGCTCAAGTAGAAAGCAAGTATTTTGAGAATGATGATGGCAACAATGTACAAATGTGTTTGACACAATGAATGTATGTATGGATTGCAATAAATGTTGTAGGAGGCTCTAGTAAAATGATTAAAAACAAAACAAAACAAAAGAACTGGGGGAATGTTACGTGCTTTGTTGGTGTTAGGCTGCACCCTAGCTGATTAGTCCCTTTTTGTGACCCTTCTGTGAGGGAATATCCAATTGTCTACAGATGGGTTTGGAGTCTCCATTCTGACCCCCTAATTTGCATCAAAATGGATGTTTGTTTTGGGTCTTCTGATGCCTGATACCTGATCCTGTCAACACCTCATGATTGTACAGGCTGATGTGCTTCTTCCATGTGGAATTAGTTGCTTCCCTACTAGATGACTGCTTGTTAAACTTCAAGCCTTTAAGACCCCAGATACTATATCTTGCAATAGCCTGGCACCATCAGAAAGCTTCACCGCATTGGCTTGTGCATTCATTTTGTCTTCAGCAATTGTGTCATTGAGGTGAGCATTAAAGAATGCCAGATTATTAGAACAAAGTGTTCTTGAATTGAGGGAGGACTTGAGTAGAGGCCCAATGTCTGTCTGCTACCTTTTCCTTAACCTATAAGTATACATATACAGACCTGTATCCCTATCATTATATATTAATATATTTACATATGTACATGCTTATGTTTATACCTCTATAAATGCCCTTTGCATCCTAGTTCTTTCCGCTAGTTCCTTTTACTTTCCTCCTGTCCCACTATCATTTTTGACCTTCATTCGTTTATGTACTTCCTCTCGGCTACTTTGCACTTGATCAAACCCCACCAGGCATGCTATGCCCTCCTTGCCAGTCATTTTAGATCTCTTGTTCCCTTGTCCCTGGGTTCGTTGGCTCTGCTCTCCTTTCCCCCCACCGCTCTACTCTCCCCTGTCCCCCTGAAATCATCGGTCCCTTTGTTTTCTCCTTGGGATTGTTTATCCTGCCTATCTTATATAGATAGACCTGGAAAACAAAGAAAAATGAAAGAAAGATAGACTATGAATAGGTCCAGGTCTGTCTGCTGACCCTTATGAATGTTTTCTGAATGGGTCTGATGCAGTGCCAAGCCCTGCCAGCCCGAAACCTAATTTCAGAGCTCCTCAGGGACTTTGTTGCTTTGCGCCCCTTGCTGCTCTATTGTGTTCCCTTCATGTTATGCCCTGGTGTGGGGGGGTCAGACCGGGCACAATTCCCACACTGTGTCTTGGTGTTGTGTGCCGCCCTCCCTAGCCCTGTAGGTCAGTAAGGGAACATCCTGGCTTGTCTTGTGGTGGGCCCGACCCTGTGGTCCTCTCTGTGCATTGTCTGCTCTGAGCAGGAATATCATCCTCAAACGTTGGTGGCTGAGGATGCTGTTTCTCTCTCTCTCTCCTTTCCATCTTAGCTTGCTCCCGTGTAGTCTGGTGAAACCTACCACTCTCCCCGAGCTGTATCTTCAGTACTGTCCTCTGTAGTGCATTCTTTTAGAGAGGAGGGGTGGCATATCTGGGCTAAGGGCCAGCCCTGCAGACTTCTTTTAGTTCACTGCTTCATGCTGGTAAACTGTCAAGACTTGGCGCACCAGGTTGAGATCCGGTTCCCTTCTCCCCTTCCTGTGGAGACATAAGTAGTACCCTCTCCCTGGTGGATTAGTGCCCTGATCCCACCAATGCCTTCGTCTTTCCCCCTTTCACTCCTCATTTTAAATGAGTACAATAGTACCCCATCAACAGATTTGGTGAAGTTCAGGACGAGAAATGATGTGTGGTAGCTTCTTTAGCACTCACTTTTGGGAAGCACTCATTAAAAATTAACTGTTGCCACTATTCAAAAAGCCTGTACAGTCAGGTTTCAATTAGCCAAAGTCACAGAAGGGAAAACTGAGGCAGATAATAAAGAAATTATAATTAAAAAAAAAAAACAAGCACGTCTCCCTTATTTCTGGAATTGCATCCTTGCAAACCAAGCTGAGAGTCTATTCTGAAGCGTACATGGTTATTAACTTGCTAGCTTTCACTCCCAGGAGGGTTGTCTTCCCCTGAGCTGCCTTTGGAAAGCTCGGGAAGTGTGGAAGTGTGGGGTGTGAGGAGGAAACTCAGGAAGGTGGGCGGTGCTGATAGCAACATGGCCACTATATCTCTAAGGCTCCTCTGTAAGAGTAGGCCTCTCTTGTAAAACACGGAACTAGAATGAACCCATCCACACCGCGCTGCCTTGGTGGATAATTATTAGAGTCAACGTAGCAGCATCCTTAATCAAATAACTACAGCTACCTCGGGTTCTGCCCTAAGTGCTTTATAAGAACTTTCATCCAAGCGGTGGTGGATTGATTTTATAGCTGCAGTCAACACCAAATGCCTCTTTGTTTCTTCATTTTCTGGACATCTTACCCAATCAACTATGATGGCGAATGCTCTTTGCTTTCCAAATGGCATGGCTTTCTTCCTTTTGAACAAGCTTATGAAAATGTCAGACATTGTTAAAGAACCTAAAGAAGCAGAAAACTGACAGAGGAGAATTTTAGCTTTTATGTTTACTTAAAACATACAGCCTGCCTTTTAGCCTTAATCACTTGAAATTGCATATGTTAAGGCTAAGGAAATTCCACGTTAATGATACACACACCTTTTCTCCCTTGACTCGTGTGGTAGCACTAGGAGATCGTTAGGACTGTTGTTTTGCAGACTCCGACTGGAAAGAAGGTACCCGAGACCCAGGGACTCGCTCAAGGTCTTGGATTCAGGGGCTTGTAGTGGTCAGGTGCCCTTGAGCCAGTTCTGCGCCCTAGTGACTCCACGTGCCACCGGATGAAGCACTGCACAGTCCCGCACCGTCCGTCCTCACAACGGTCCGCTTACATGATTTCCAGTTCCTGTATCACCACTTTCTAAAGCTAGGACTTTGGGTAAGTAGGTTAGTCCCTGCACCCCAGTTTCTTTCTTTGTAAAACACATCCATCTCAGGGTTCTTTTTAGTTTTAATCAATTGGTTCTCTAAGCACTGTGCCTTGAACGTGGTAAGGGGTCAATAAGGGTCAGCTATTAATTCAATACAGTCATATAATGCTACCCTTTAGATCCATAATGAGGTTTTAAAAGAAAGAATCCATGCAAAATTATAACCAATTAAAACATTTCTTGGTGCATAAGAAGATGGCAATAAGTGCTTGGAATATTTTAGTATCATTGTTTTGTATACCAAAATTCAAACCACGCTTACTGCCATCAAGTTAATGCTGACTCGCAGTGACCCTGCAGGACGAGTTGAATGGTCCCTGCTTATCCTCATGGAACCAGCCAGCCTCCTCTTTCTCCAGAGGGGTGGCCGTGGGTTCACACAGCTGCCAGAAGGTAGCAGTTCATGAGGAACCAACGATGCCATTTTTATGTGTAGCCCATGTTTCTTCAACCACAGGGAGAAAATATACAGTCAAAGGAGACTGGAAGATTTTGTTTTAGGCCCTCCACTAGTGACCATCTTGAAGACATTCACATTTCCACTTTTGGAGCTTTGAACACCTTTCATTTTCCTACTCGGGTAAATAAAGGATGCACACGTTCACTCCAAACAAGACCCGTTTAAGCACACTGTTTATAATCAGTGGATGGCTGCAGACAATTTATCTCAGGAATGCATTTGACATCATATCACTATTGTGCCTTCAAAAAAAAATGTCCTACAAACACAATGGGAATCTGATAAGCCAGTAAATTCAATGCAGAGAGATGTCAGCGCAGAAGGTGATAGAGACTGTTTGGGGAGATCCCAAAGGGGATCACAAAGGGGATCTTGGTAAAAGATCTGAAAAGACACAGGTTGATCATAGGGGTTTAGGAAGAAGAGAATTTGAAAACTGCATTGGTGAGGAAAAGGGCAGGCACATTGCGCAGGGTTATGGGCTCCCCCATCACAACAGTGCACCTGCTCATTTCTGGAGAGTACCAAGGGTTTTCTTATGAGAATTTTTTTTTGTTTGGAAACCTTACTTCTTCTACCCTATTGCCCTGATATTGAACCATTTGACTTCCGTGTGTTATATAAAAAAAGGTAGAACTGCCACTGTGGGTTTCTAAGACTGTAACTCTTTACGAGAGTAGAAAGCCTCATCTTTCTTCCTCAAAGGCTGGTGGTTTTGAACTGTTGACCAGGTTAGCAGCCCAATGCATACCCACTACATCAAGAATATGATTCAAGTTGTGTTCTGACATGGTACTCATCAACAAGGGCAAATTTCTCCAGAACTCGAAACACCACTTTCATATTATACAGGTCAGAGGTTGGAAACGTTTGAGAAGGGAGAACCAATCCTCATCCTGAGAACAATTTAAAAATTATCCCAGAGCCATAAATATGTTTGTATAAGCAAATGAAACCACCATTATCTGAGTAATATCCTTTAAAGCTTTCAATTTTGCTTTAGAGCCACGTGTACACACTGAAAGCACCCCATATGACTAGTAAGCCACAGTTTGCTGATCCCTGGTATAGACCTCTGAGGGGGTACCAAAAAAACCCCAGAAAAGCTCTACTGGGCAGAGTTTTTGTAGTACACGTTTTTTCCTGCTTGGCAAATATCACGCAACTCACTCTGAGTTAGTGCACCCAGTGGCTTCACCTGGGAAGTTTCTCTCTGGTCACAGTGAATATTTTCATAAAAGCAGTTTCACTTGAACCTTGTGTTTGAGGGCTGGCCAATTTCAAATAACAGCATATGGCTAGGAAACTTTGTTTCCTTCTGGGGAAAACATCCATAGAAACTGTTGTGATGTTGAACACAGCTTACAAGGACAGCATTATGAGAAAAACTCAAGTGTATGAGTGTTTTTCTCATTTTAAAAAAGTTGAAACGTTGATTGATGACAAACCTTGTTCTGAACATGAGTTAACTTCCCGAATGGACAAAAATGTCAGTTCTTATGCATTTGGAGTTCATTCCACCAGGTCAGACTGTTAATCAAGCTTTCTGTTTAAAGGTTCTGGAAAAATGGCATAACAGTATGCAACAAAAAAGGCCTGATTTGTGGCCAATGGGGAACTGTTTTTGCCCCCATGACAATGCATTTGCTCATGTAGCCATCTCAGTGCACCAGTTATTGGCAAAACGCAGCATGCCTCTCTTGCTCCATGCACCTTACTCACCTGACCTCACTCCTTGTGACTTCTTTTTGTTCTCAAGAATGAAGAGGGACATGAAATAACAGCATTTTGACAACATAGAAGAGGTGAAGATAAAAACAAGGGAGGTGTTATTTGCCATCCAAACAGATGAGTTTGAAAAATATTTCCAAGCATGGAATCACAAATTACACAAATGTATTAAGTGTAATGGAGAATACTTTGAAGGTTATAAGATTATTTTGCAAAAAAATTTAAACACATAGCTTTGAAAAAAAATCTGTTTGGGGGGAGGTACTGCCGCATATATGGAGGACATATTGATAAATCATAGCTTCACATGTTTACATCTTTATTTAGAAATGGTTTCTTTACTTCTATACTTTTTGACTTTCACATATTCTTAAATAAACATTAATGGTAAGTTTAAAAACACACCAGTTGGCCAAAATGACTAAAATGAATTATTTGATCATGAATATTGCTTGCTAATTCAGCCACTTCCATGAAGAAATAGCTGTGCTTATTCTCTTTCTCCAAGGCGTAGTTACCACTTTATGTGTAAGCGTTTCGGAAAGCGCTAGAGTATGTGTGAGGTTAGAGGCAACTGATGGTAATAGACCTTATGTTTCAACTGACACCCTTCTCTTTCTCCTGCTGTACCACCTTGAGCCTTATTTCACGGGTATATCTTGACAGGAGGCTTGTCCAGGACATAAAATGTTTAAAGCCTAAGGAATTATCAACAAGGGTGCTTTTCAACTTTTCCTATTACAACTTAAAACATTCTAAGAAAGTACTGCACCTAAGGAAAGTGCAAAGGCTTCCTAGTAACATTTTTTTTTCAGGATTGAATTAGCCATTTTAGAGCTTATGATATTTATTTTTAATAGCAAGAGATTGGAAGAGTTGTACTGTATTGCCCTTACTGGTGCAACCACAATGGTTATGATGAACCAGAAATAATTTACCTTGCCAGGCTTTACCACCAACTCAAAGTTCCATGATGATTTGAAATGTCTGTGGCAAACCTCAGCTGCTAGAGAAAACAAGAGAGAGTGACAGCTGCTAATTTGGATGTGCAACCATTGATCCTGACCCACTGGGTCAAAGCTTTTTTTATCTTTTAAATCTCCAGATTTGAAGAACAGCTGCCTTTCTTCAAGATAGCTGGAGATGAGACGTTTCTGGCCTATAACTTATATTTTTGTACTTGGGCATGAAACATCAAGTGTGGTTGTCCATATGGGCCAGATTCTTAGGTAACCCTGAAATGACAAGGTTTCTCTGTGGTGGGTTGATACAGTTTCCAATGCAATTATCATCATGCTTAGAGGGTGTCCTGGTACCTTCGACTATGTTCAATGTCAGTCTATTTGTTTCAAAGTCCAGCTGTTGAGTGGAAGTTTACATTGGTCTTCTTCTCAGGGGCTCTCAGAGAAGTCAGTATAAAGAAATCCGGAGGAAAAATCTGAAGGGTAGATTGTTCTTAGCATGCAGGAAGGAAGTTGTCAGGCGGAAAGAGGATATGGGTCTGTTTGCATGTGAGGGTCAGTATTTGCTGGCTAGATATTTCCTCTGTGTCCACACGACAAGAAAATCCTCAGTTTCCTGTGCTGGACAAATAGCAGGAAAGGGTGTGATGGTTATTGAATGACATTATCATGTTATAGTCTCATGGTTGAGGAAAGCCTGCTTATCAAAACTGATAGCGGGGCCGAGCTGGTTTGGGGAGGAGAGCAAGGTGCTGGCATTGCTTGGGTTATTTTCCTCTTGGGTGCTTTAAATCATTGGCTTTTACAAACTTGACATTCATGTGTTCAGATAGAAGGAACTGTTCTTACTGGAAAGTTACTGTCATTCTATTCTTTGCCATCTTCCACCCAGCGAACAGTTCAGGTGGAAGGGAAGTAAGAATGACTCAGCCTGATTGGCAAAGTGGAAAGTATCAAGAGCTGAAAGTTACAGTCAATATCCCTCCTGGCCGTTTCCTCTTTAGGTTACTCAGAGGTGCTCCTGGTGCCTGTTTGACTTTATCCAAAGGTGGTTTTTAGGACCAAGCCTATTTCCTGTTCCTGCTCTGCTGGTGCAGTAGATTAAGTGAATGTGATGGTTAAAACTACAATTCACTCCAGCACGTTCAAGGTTCTAGGTGTGAAAGTCACTCCATTTGAATGACGACATAGGTAATACTTATCCACCTGAACTGCTACTCTATTAGAGAGTGATTTCAATATCTAGCCGGGCATTTATTAATTTGTGCTATAAATAATTAGTGTTCAGCAATTACTACAACCAGAAATCAAGCAATTTGGTAAATAATGGGTAATTGTAGGTCTTCTTGCTTTTAATCAACAACCTACTTTTAGTCGTAAGCTGTTTTAAATTTAGCATTCTGGAAATTTTCAAAATTAGAAACCACTGTGAACAAAAAACAAATTGGCTTAGGTGTAAAATCTAAGTTTAATGAAAGGCTTTTGTGGTTTTTATTTTAATTCAATGGCAAACTCCCAAGTTCCTAACCAGAGATACTTAAGTCCAGTAAAAAAGGAAAGGACCAGAGCCTAATCTTAAGGAAAAGTCTTGCTGTATAGATAAATAATAGGAACAATTAATCTTCTGAGCAACACATCCAGGGAAATTGAATTATAACGTTAAAAGGGTGTAATAAACTGACTAACAGAAAACTTACAGAATATTAAGATGCTGATAAAAGAGTCTTTCAAAAATATTCCTTAGAAGATACATCAAGGGCTTTAATGACACCCTGGGGACAAGGGTCACAGTTTATCTTGAAGTCGGAAAATCATTTTTTTATGTTAATTTGGAGGTACCCTTTCCTCATAAAGATGTACCAAGTCAACCCTTCTACCTGGGTAATAAGCACCTCTAATAAATTAACAGATGATTGCATATAGTTTCTTTATTTATAGCATGGTGAATAAATCATGAACATCAATAGAGCTTTAAGGTAAAATTGTTTTTATTAACTACTACGTTTCTTTCTCCCACCACTGTAAACAGTAGTGTGCTGTTGTTCTTTGATATGATGTAAAAACATCATATGATATGATGTAATGTCGGTGTTATTATGCATAGCTATTTGTGTGTATATTCTTAACTTAAGCAGGTGAAGTGCCTACCATCAAATGACAATCTTTAGATTGCTTGTATTAAATCTTTGTTCTTTCTAGGAAGTTTAGGGGGACAAAAACTTAAGAAAAAAAAAAAAGCCTCGCCCCAGAAGAATGTATTTCAAAGGACGGCATTGAATCTGCAGCTCCAGGAGAGGGACATATCTGATCGGAGCACACGGGAGCAGAAGAAGAGGGAGGAGAAGAGAGTGGAGCACATCCTGGCCCACCAGGCCATGAGGACGATGTTCCCGATTAGAGCAGCCAGTCCACAGAGAGAACCACATGGCCTGCCCCACTATGAAACATGATGTCCCTCATTGAACCATAGTCCTACAGGGGACAACACGGGAGACACAGTGTGGGAATTGCGCCTGCCCGATCTGATCCCGCGACACTGAGGCAAAACACTAAGGGGGTGCAACAGAACAGCAAGGGAACGGAGCGGCGAGGTTCCCAGGGAATGCTGAAGGTGGACTTTGGGTCTAGGGTGTGGTACCCCAACAGACTGGACTGGAAAACACTCCTAAAGGCCAACAAACAGTCCTTGAACTAACTACAAGCTTTTCTTTCTTGTATTTTGTTTTGTATTTTTTGGTCATTGGTTTGTTGTTGTTGTTTTGTTGTATATTGTTGCTTGGTTTTTCTCTGTCTTGTTTTTGTGCATGTTATCTCCACAGGTCTGTCTAAATAAAATAGGCTGGATGAACAATCTGGAGGAGAAAACAATGGGACTGACAGTTCCGGGGGGACAAGGCAGAAGGGGAGGTGGGGGGAAAGGTAGTGGTGTTAACAAACCCAGAGACAAGGGAATAACAAGTGATCCAAATTGGTGCTGAGGTGGGTGTAGGAGGTCTGGTAGGGTGTGAACAAGGGTAATCTATCCAAGAGGAATTACTGAAACCCACATGAAGGCTGAGCATGATAGTGGGACAAGAGGAAAGTCAAAGGAAATAGAGGAAAGAGCTAGGAGGTAAAGGGCGTTTATAAAGGTCAAAATACAGGCATGTACATATGCAAATATATTTAAAAATGAGGATGGGGAAATAGATCTATGTGCATATATTTATAGGTTTAGTATTAAGGTAGCAGAAGGACATTGGGCCTCCACTCAAGTACTCCCTCAATGCAA
>NW_022103915.1:92116302-92149693 GCF_000313985.2 Echinops telfairi
CGATGAGGGCAATGAATGTACAAATGTGCTTTACACAATTGATGTATGTATGGATTGTGATAAGAGTTGTATGAGCCCCTAGTAAAATGATTTTTTTTAAAAGCCTAGATTAAGGTGGTGTTTTTTTTGTTTTAAGCCCTTGAGATGTTTTCTCCTCACTGTATCTATCACCATGTGTAATTTTTTTTCTGGGATTTGGTGTTCTCATCAAATGTCTGGCATTAAAGGTCATTTTATTTTCATACTGTAATTTGATGACTTAAGGGTATACCCTGCTCCCTCTTGGTGGCTGGCCACTGTAAGACCGCCTGTATCTCTAGGTGTTTGAGATTTCTGGGAACGGGGCGAAAAAAGAGGTCTGGGATGTCTGTCTGCAGCATGTGAGCGTCAGTCGCTGATCCAGAGGGTGTTCAGCGTTTATTACATTTGGAGTCACTGCCATCAGTTTTTGTTTGCCTTGATTCCAAACCTTTCCGTTCTTTCCACGTCAAACCTTTTCTACGTGCTTCTCAGCATTACTTTGCTCCGTGTGAGCTCTGACCACGTCACTGCTTCCATAAGCGCTGCTTTCCCTCCCCTCCCCCCAGCCCCCAAGACTTCTCCTTACTCTTCAGCTTGAATGCTGACTGCTTCCTTCAAACCTCTCTTCACCGTTGTGCCCACGTTACCAACCTGTCCTTTTCTCCCCAAAGTAGCAGGGACATACTGTGCGAGTGACTAAAAGGACTTGCAGAAGGAGGCTCTTTGCCAAGTACGTTGCTCACCTGGCCTTGTGGGTCCCCGCTGATTTCCACCTCCTCCCTGGGGAGCTGCAAGCTAAAGGAACAGCTTTGAATTAGTGGTCGCTAGGGCTCTCGGCCTGCGGATGATCTGAGCCTTTGTGCACATGCAGCAGGGATATACACGTTCAGTAGACATTTTCATAAGCAATTTCTCTCTCTCTCTCTTTAACTTTAATGTCTTCCCATATTGCATTCATCTGCATAAGAGTAAACACATGCCCCGACAGAAAGTTGCAGGCAGGGATATTTATTTATACCAGATGGCACAGAGCAGGAGCATGATGAATTGGTGTGTGGCTCCTGAACTAGCAGGCCCATAAATAAAGTATCCTCAAAGCTACTTTAGGGATCTTGCTTGCTCAGAAGGAAGAAAGAAAGGAGAAAGATGATGCTCACAATTTTGTTGCCTTTTATAATATAATCCAGAACATGTGCAATTTAACCACATGCAACCATAATTTTATAACTAGATTTTTTTTTCATAGCAAAAAAACCCTGTTCATAGGTAGCTGTTCATACCCACAAAACAATTAAAGCAATAACAATTTTTCTTCCTTAGTTCCTTTTGTGTTTATTGATCTAATGACTCAATGCATTTTAAAAAGCATATAATTGCAAACTGATAATTGTCTGAACAAGACATAGACCGATAGCATTTACATAACCCTTTGGTTAAAACGTATGTATTGATAGCTAGAGTAATGAGGTTATTTCTAAGATTAAAGTTATCAAAAGCACAGATGTTGTTCCTTGAACTTGGAATAATTTTGTTGATTTCTTAATATAAATGGCATTTTGGAATAGTAAATATAAAGGTTAATCACTCATTTAAAGAATTGAGACACGGGTGAATAAGCAAATGTGGTGAAGAAAGCTAAGGTGCCCAGCTATCAAAAGATATAGCATCTGGGTCTTAAAGGCTTGAAGGTAAACAAGTGGCCATCTGGCTGAAAAGCAACAAAGCCCACATGGAAGAAGCACACCAGCCTGTGCAATCACAAGTTGTCAAAGGGATCAGGTATCAGACATCATTAGAACAAAAAATTATATCATAGTGAATGAGCGGGGGAGTGTGGGGTGGAGACCCAAAGCCCATTTGTAGGCCACTGGACATCCCCTTACACAAGGGTCTTGGGAAGGAGACGCGCCATCAGGGTGTGATGTAGCAATGATGAAACATACAACTTTCCTCTAGTTCCTAAATGCTTACTCCTACCCCAATCATGATCCCAATTCTACTGATTACAAGGATCTACATATGACCTCCTTCCTGGGGGACGGATAACAGAAATGGGTGAAGGGAGACATTGTACAGGGTAAGATATGACAAAATAATAATTTATAAATTGTCAAGAGTTCATGAGGGAGTGGGGAGTAGGGAGGGAGGGGAAAAATGAGGAGCTGATGCCAGGGGCTTAGGTGGAGAGCAAATGTTTTGAGAATGATGAGGGCAATGAATGTACAAATGTGCTTTACACAATTGATGTATGGATTGTGATAAGAGTTGTATGAGCCCCTAATAAAATGATTTTAAAAATTTGAGATACTTAGTATTTCATTTTTTCATCCACTTTAGGGAACTAGTTTCCCTGTCACTATTTTTAGGTGTCTTTCATCAATTCTGACACACATGTTGTGACTTGCTTCTTTGTATGCAAACTTACGTATGTATGATGTCAGAGATATGGGCTCTGATGCCATGTGCCTACCCTGTTTCCCCAAAAGTAAGACATCCCCTGAAAATAAGATCTACTTACAGTTTCGTCTCTTGCTGAAATATAAGGCATTTCCCGAAAATAAGACCTCCCCGAAAATAAGCGCCCCCTCAAAGCTACTCTAACTCTAGACTCTTGACCTTAATGGCGGGCACCATTGCGCAGCTCACTGTTGGCCACAGCGCAGCCAAAACAGACAGGAAGTGCAAGGTCTCTTTTAATAAAACAATAAACAATAAATGTGTACCGTATTCTTCTTCACGTATAAATCAGACATCCCCTGAAAATAAGACCTAGTGCATCTTTGGGAGCAAAAATTAATATAAGACACTGTCTTGTTTTCTGGGAAACGGTATATATACAAGGGAGTACCCCCCTCCAAAAAAAAACGTACTTTTTTTCAAAGCTATGTATTTAAATTTTTATAAAACAACCTTATCACCTTCAGTGTACTCTCCATTACATTTAATGCATTTGTTAAATTTGTGATTCCCTGCTTGAAAACACTTTTCAAGCTCATCTGTTTGGATGGCTGTCAGCACCTCCCTCACTTTTTTCTTCACCTCTTCTAGGTCGTCAAATCACTGTCATGTCCCTTGGCATTCGGGGGACTCGAAAAAGGGAACATTCAAGGGAACACATGGAGTGAGGTCAGAAGGGTAAGGTGCGTGGGGCAAGAGAGGCATGCTGCTTTTTTCCAAAAACTGGTGCACTTGATAGGGCGACACATGCATTGTCGTAGTGGCAAAGCCAGCTAACCATCTGCCACAAATCAGGCCTTTTTTGTTGCACAATGTTATGCAATCTGTTCAGAACCTCTAAATAGAAAGCTTGATTAACAGTCTGACCTGGTGGGACAAACTCCAAATGCACTAGGAATTGATATTTTTGTCCATTAGAGAAGTTGAGGTTCAGAACAAGATTTTCCATCAATCAACATTTCACATGTTTTGAAACAAGAAAACCTCTTGCACACTTGACTTTTTCCCTTAGCACTGTCCTTGTAAGCTGCATTCAACATCACAGCAGTTTCTGCAGCATTTTTCTGCAGCAGGAAACAAAATTTCACAGTTGCATGCTGTTTTCTGAAATCAGCCTTCACAAAAAACAAGGTTTGCCCGAAACTGTTTTTACAAAAGAAAAGGAAAAAATCACTGTGATCAGAGAGAACCTGCCCAGGAGACGCCACTGGGTGGTGTGATGCTTGCCTAGCGTGGAAATGTGTATTAACAAAGCTCCGCCCAGCAGAGCTTTTTTCTGTTGTTGTTTTTTTTTTTTTTCGGGGGAGGGAGTTTGTTCCCTCCTATGTTGCTGTATTGTTAAGTGCCCTTGAATTGATTCTGACTCTGTAGGACTCTGTACGCAACAGAAGGAAACACTGACCAGTCTTGAACCATGTTCATAATTGTTATGTTTGAGCCTGTTGTTTTGGCCACGATTTTCCTCTTTTTTGTTGACCTTCTGCTTTACCAAGAATGATGTCCTGTCTCAGGGTCTGTTCCTCCCTGATAACATGTCCAAAGTCTGCAAGATTGAGTACCTTGTCTTAGTTTCAAAGGCGCATGCTGGCTGTACTTCCTTCAAGAAAGATGTGTTTGTTCTACTGGCCGGTCATGGTACTCTAAATTTTCTTTGCCGACACCATAATTCAGATAGATCAAGTCTTCTGTAGTCTTCCTTGTTTATTGTCCAACTTTCACATGCCGATGACACAACTGAAAAAATAACACTGCATGGGTATGCATGCGTGCTCAATGTGACAGCCTTGTTCTTCAATACTTTAAAGAGGTCTTGTGCATCAGATTTGACCAATGGAAATATTTGATTTCTTGGCTGCTACTTCCACAAGTCTTGATTGTGAATACAAGCAGAATGAAATCCTTGGTAACTTCAATCTCCCTCCATTTATCATAATGTTGGCAATTGGTCCAGTTGTGAGGATTTGGGTTTTCTTTATCTTGCATTGCAATCCCTACTGAAGACTTCAGTATGCATGTATGAGAGGACTTCAAAAAGTTCATGGAAAAATGGAATTAAAAAAATACATTTTTTCATGAAATTTTGAAGCTCACTTCTATATGTGTATGTAGATATATGTATAAGCATACAAAATGCATTCGTGCATATTTTAATCTTAAAAAAACTACTGCTATCCTTTAGCGATGGGAAACAATATTGAGGAAGTAAAATCTTAGCCAGGGAGGAAATATTTTAATAACTGTATTCTGAATTTAAACTAAACTACTTCTGGGTGGATATTATTTACTATTGTTTGACTTGACAATTACTTAAGTAATATAAATATTTGACTCAATATCAAGCTTACTAATTATTCTGACTCTCTTTTGTTAAGTGAAACTCACCATTCTTATGAAGAAAACAAAATATGCTGACATCCTGAAGGTATGCCAGCCCTCAGACTTCATATAAAGAGTTGAAGGCCTTTGTCAGGTTTTTCAGAAATTTTTCTAGAGGCAGAAATACAGACGACAAGATAACCCAATGATAATTGATGGGGAGGAACAATGTTAGTACAGAAAACAAACAAACAAACAAATTCAGGACAACATTTTAAAACTTTCACATTTGCTTGTTTTATATGTATTTACTGATATTTACATGCATAAACTATGCTAGGCATGCACAACATAGGAGCAGAGATAACATTTCATTGAGGAGACAGACAGATAACTTTAATAGATTTGGCAGATAATGCAGTAACAAACCCAAACCCTACCAGGTACCATGGAGCCGATTCTAGCCTCAAGTTTCTCGCGCACATTGGCCAGTGTATTTGGACAGCTGACCTTGCGGTGCAGTGATTATCCGCCAGCACCACTGGAGCTCCTAATGCGTGTGATGGGAATGTTCAAATAAAATGATGTGAGCCTAGAAGAGTGACACTCAATCCAATGTGGGGGTGGGTTGGATGAAAGGAAGGCCTCGCTTTCAAATTGTGGTGAAGTGAAATTTCATGGTATGGTTCCTCTCTCCAGGTCTTTGTAACTCCCATTCCATCATTGGAACCATGCCAATAAGATGCAGCGGATCCTAAGGCAGGGGGCTGGTCAGTTTTATCTCTTATTCCTCTGGTATAAGAGAGCCATCTCTGAAGCAAGAAGAAAGAGAATCCCAGGGCCATCCAGAAAGAGGGGCCACCAGTGGAGTGGGAGAGGCAGCGAGCAGAAGAGGCACCAGAGGCATCCGCATTGAGACGTGGAGATGGAGCAGAGAACTGAGCTGGGGCCTTGGGACAAAGCTGAGGTGGGCGTCCTGTTCCACAGAATGAGACAAGTGGCAAGGGATTATGTGGCTGAGAGGTCAAGGACCAGAGCCATATGCCTGCCAACGGTAGAGAAGAAGTACTGGGGACAAAAGGACTGGATCCTTACTATTTTGTGACCTGTTGTGAGGTGCCGTCTAGTAGGTTCCAATCCATAGTGACCCCAGGCACAGCAGAACAAAACACTGCCCGGTCCTGTGTCATCCTTAGAGTTGTTCCTTGAGCCCATTGCTGCAGTCACTGTGTCAGTTCCTCCCATGGACGGTCTTGCTCTTTTTCCCTGTCGCTCTGCTTTGGCAAGAATGATGTTCTTCTCTGGGGACTAATCTCTCCTGAAAACCTGTCCAAAGTATATAAGACGAAGTCTTGCCTGCCATCCTTGACTCTAAAGAAGACTCTGGCTATACTTCTTCCAAGACAGATTTGTTTGTCCTTTTGGCAGCCCCCTATACTTTCAATATCCGTTGCCAGAACAACACTTCAAATGCATCCGGTTCCTCTTCAGGTTTCCTATTTCAATGTCCACCTTTCGCATGCATATGAGGGGATTGAAAAATACAATGGCAACAATGTCTCATTGGCATCAGCTCCTCATAGAAAGCAACTGTTCTGAAAATGATTATGGCAAGAAATGTACAGACGTGCTTCACCCAATGGATGTTTGTATGTATTGTGATAAGAGCTGTATGAGCCCCCAGTAAACTTATTAAAAGAAAAGAAAAGAAAAATACAATGGCTTGGGTCAGGAGCACCTTAGTCCTCAAAGTAACCTCGCTACTTTTCAATATTCTGAAGAGGTCCTGTGTAGAAGATTTACCCAAGACAATGCATCATTTGATCTCTTGACTGCGGCTTCCATAAGCATTGATTGTGGATCCAAGCAAGATAAAATCCTTGACAATTTCGAGCTTTTCTCCATTTATCATAATGTTATTTATTGGTCTAGCTGTGAAGATTTTGGTCTTCTTTACATTGAGTTGTAATCCATCCTGAAGGCTGCAATCCTTTGATCTTCACCAACAAGAGTTTCAAGTCCTCCTCATTTTCAGCAAGCAAGGTTCCAATATCTGCATATCCCAGGGTGTTCAGAAGCCTTGTGTATAGGCTGCTGTGATGCTATGTCATTGACATTTCAAAGGCCAGAAAGTTCACCCAAAGTGTGACCCATTAACCTCCCTAATAAACCTTATATTTGTAAAAATGTTATCTGTGAATTCTGTGACCATTGCCGCAGAGTATTGAACCCAGCTGGGAAGTAGGGTATTTTGCAGAGGGACGGTTGCTGTCACAAGAGGGTCAAAAGTGCCAGAATAGGGTAATGCAGAATGGAGGGGAGAGGCTGTCTGACCTCTGTCTTGTGCCAATGGGCCTGAGGCGGGGAGGTGGAGTTGGGGGGGGCTCCTTCTCCATGGTGTAAGCAGAAGCAGTCAAGCATGATCCCCATGCCATATCTTCACAAATACATAGACCAAAATTGTGGCAAAATATCTCTTATTAAGATTTCTTAGGGGGTAAAAAACCCCTGATTTTTAAAATCAATAAGAATGATCTCTATGTTAAGCTTGAATTTAGTAAGTGTATAAAATTATCAGTGTTGTTTTTTTAAAGCTTATGCATTCAAAGACCTTGGTGTTTTAAAGATTGGGGCTTTTATAAAGTAATGCTTATAAAACATTTAGCATGCCAGCAGTACTGGGTAAGTGCTTCACATCTGAGCTGCGGTCATTATTACTATATTGTTATTATTGTCACGCCTTCTCTGAATAACCCTACTGTGCGAAATGCACAGGTTTGTGGCTGAAACAACCAGATAATAGTAGATAGGAAGGTGCCCTGTTAAACTCTGTAAACATAGAAGACAATTCCACTAGTTACGGGAGGTGTTCATTTGTAATAAATAGTAATGGGAAAAATGTTTTTATTTGTTTGTGTGTGTGTGTGTGTGTGTGTCTTGCATACGAAAAGGCCAGAAATCAGTAGCTACTGGCAATGACTTCACAGACTAACAACCCCAGAACCCACATCTCTGAGTGATCCTAGCCTTTGTCTTACTGCTCGCTCATTAGTCTAAGAAGACGGCTGCACCTCCAGGCAGCATGTCTGTATTTCAACCAGGAAAAGAAAATAGATGACCTTGTACTGCTTTGCCTTTTTATTCTGGAAGAAAAATCTTCTCAGCAGAATTCTACCTCTTTCTCACTGTGTCACCTGACTGACCACTTTAGGTACAAGGGAGGCTGTGAAATTAAAATTTCAACTCATCAACTGCTTGTTGGGAAAATGCTGAAGGTTATCTGTTCCCATAGAGCTTTACAGGCTCCGGAACCTGGACCCAGAGAGAGGATCACTGTGAGTTTGGTTTGGGTTTACGTTCAGAGTCAAGGAAGTACAGGGAAATACTTGGCAAGATTGTTTTGAGGGTACCAAACTACCCTGTCTGATAGTGATACCAATTTAATAAACCATACTGTGATACATGAAAAATTCTAGTTTAAATTTCCATAGCCATTAGTTTAGCCTATTGTCTAGATTAACTAGCTGCATTAACTCAACTCGGTCCCCATGAATATTTTTTTATGTATGTGAATACATGATTCAATCAATTAACCAGGACCTTGAATCAACTGTAATCATTTTGAAATTCTTTCCCCTTAAGGAGAAATAAATTACTGACATAAGTTTACAAATTGTTCTACAGGTTGCATGCACACATGCCAATTTTTAAAGATTTCTTATCTAAGGATTATCTGAGATTGCTAATGTGTAGTCTGATAGCCTGAAGTCTCTACAAAATCCTTAATGAAAGATTCAATGGCAATCATCGGCCACAACCAGCAAATGTTCTCCTAGAAGGAGCAAGGTCAAGTGCTTGAAATGGAAATTATCCTAGCAATCCAATATCTATGATTATAGAGCAGCAAGGGTACAAAAGCTCATTTTGGATACTTCTTAAACTAAAAACTCTGTGTGTGTGTTGCTTTTTCCTGCCCCCAGTTGAACACATGTACATTAAAAATAACCCATCGCTAATCTGCTCCCATAAAGATTTACGGTCTCAAGAACCTTAGATATAGGATTACTATGGGTGTGAATGAACTTCATGGAAGTGCTTTCATCACTTCCCGGTGGATTGATTGATAGCAACAGCAATCACTCCCTAATAGTAGTTGATGGAAGTTCAGTGCACATTAGTTCACGTGTGGGGATGTCCCATCACACCTGAGACATCACTTTAGGTGTGTGGATGTTCTCTCCTCGACTAGATTATGAACTCGGTGACTGATTGTTCTGCTCTTTCTGCCCCAGCCTGACTGGTGATCCTGGCCGTGGGCCTTCAGCCATCGTTCCTGATCTGTATTGCCCATCACTGTCTCACAGTATTTCTAGCTCAAAGTTAATTTAATATAGAAACACCAAGTCGAAAATTGCCAAGGGTCCAAGGATCCACTTTGCTGGGAAAAGTAATCTAGTGCTTTTCTTTATATCCTTGCCCTCTCTGCATCTCTTTGCCCCAGATGAGAGCCCAGTTTGTGTAAACAACTGCCATTTATAAATTGTTCTCAGGGTTTCTCTTTTTGAGGCAGCAAAAGAGGACATTTAAGTGATTAGATGTTCACCATTCACTAAATGGCCTAAAGGACATTATTTAACGTAAAAGATTCAAGTCAATACATTGACACTTATTCCCATAAAAACATATATTCTTCCCTTCACATGAGCGGAATTAAAAACAAAAGAATATTCTCATGCTATCACCATAACATCTTGTCATCAGACACTAGTTTGTATTGTCTTCAGCCACATGTAAATTTGATACTAGGGGGTGAGGTGGGAGAAGAATTAATACTTTCCAGGGACCACATACATTTCTGATATAGATGGCCAGGTTTATTTATTCTCTGTCCTAGACTTAGGGAACATATTCAAGAAGAAGAAACCTAGCTTCAAGTGTATCTTATCATTTGTAAACTTGGCAATTAAATCAGGTGACGAGAGTAATTCTAAAGAACTGAAGTTAAACTTGTAATACGGTGGTTGTTGAGAAAAAGGAGCTCTTGTGACGTAGTGGTGATGCTTTGGGCTGGTAATCACGACGAGAGCACTTCGAAACACTCACAGCTGTGCGGGAGAAAGAGGGCGCTTTCTATTCCCTTAAAACGTTACCATACAGAAACTCAGGGTGAGGTCTGGCCTGTTCTGTAGGGTCGCTTTGAGGGGACAGTGACTTGATGGCCGTAAATGAGATAAAGAATGATAGCAGGGGCAGGTTTCCTCTGTTTTTGCTAAAAAGCTCATCAAATGCATGATTCCTAGAGTACAAAGCTGCTTCAAAACGTCTGTGGAAGCAATAGAATGGGAAGGGAATGGCATTTCCCACGAATATTTTGAAGCCCGTCATATGACCATCATTAGTCCATTTCTCTTTGATATGTTTTTGTTTTACTGTCCATCACAGATAGAAATTTAGATAGATATTTCCTTTGTTATGCTAACAGACTATAGAGAAAATAAAACAAAAAATCATTTTGGAAAAACATACTGGAGAGAGTTTTTGCTAAAGTTCCAACTCTCCCTTCCTAAAAAACCTACTTCATATATTTGCTTTCTCTAATCTCCCAGATTATTTCCTCTTGTATCATTTGCTCAAGTGACTGTAACTGTACAGGCTTTGAAAAAATTTAATAAAACAACAGCCATTTGATATGTATATATATTATTTTTTAAACCGCATGTATTCTTCTACAACTCAGTGGGTTAATACTTAGGATTTCAATCTAATTGAGCATGTTCAACTGTTTTTTGACCTTTTTCTCAGGAACTATTTAGTCAATCCAATGCTCTGGTGGTCTATAAACATGTAGCACTTTTATAGACCGCCCCCTAGGCATAACTACTTAGAGACTGTGCCTGTCTTTCTGCAATTGTCAGTTAAATTAAAAGATTAAATTCAAAAGCAGCAAGAAAGTACAAGAACAACTCATAACCAGTGGAAATGCTTCTGGTTTTGAAAACTGTTCTGATGAATCATTGTCCTCGGAGTGTGTGTGATGCTGCTTAGAATATGGACAAGAGCTCCCGTGGTGCGATTGGCTGCTAATTGGAAGATTGGTGGTTCAAACCCACCCAGTGGTTCCAAAGGACATGGATCTGTCAATCTCCATCTTTGAAGGCTACAGCCCAGAAGACCCACAGGGCAGTTCTACTGTGTCACATGATGCTGTTGTGAGTTGAAATCTACTCAATAGCACAGCCGGGCAAATATTGTACCTATTGTGGTTATGATGGTGGGGGGAGCAGTGGAGAAAGGATTGGTGCACCTAGTAGGCGACTTAAGAAAAATATGCTTCTAACCATCCCACTCACACCCCTCCTTTTCTTTGTTTTATAATTATCTTTGTGAATGTTCTTTTCCTTTGGATGATGAGATAAAGATGGACCAGGGAGAAAGGCCTGATGATCTACTTCTAGAAATTAACCCCTGAAAACACTAGGGATTCCAGAATAGTGTCCGAGTCTTGGATTTACTTGCTTTGTCACGGTTGTTGTGTTATTGTGTTTGGGTGAGAGATTGCAGAGAAACTTATTTTTCTATTCGACAATTTAGACACACTTTGTTTCATCCCATTCGTTGCAATCCCCTTGATATAACAGCCTTCTTCCAGCTTTCTCCTCATTTCCCTTTGCCACTCTTGTTGCTCCTTCCTGCCTTGTAAACCTTGTTTTGGGGTAAATGCTGCCTTTTGGTCTCGGATAGTTGATTGTTCTAAGGAGTACATTCACTTTCTATTGTCTGCTTGAAGGTACTATCCGTGAGTGGATGCAGCTGCAGGTTTGAATGGTGGCTAAAGGCCGCTGTCTTGGGGTTTCCAACCAGGAAGTCTCTGCTTTTTCATGAGTTTTAATTTTGTTCCATGTTTTTCTTCCACTCTGTCCGGGACCTTCTCTCGGACCTTCATTCAATCAGAGTAACTGATCATGGTGGCTGGGCACCAACGAGTCCTTCTGGTTTCATGGACATGCATGCTGACGGTCATATGGTCCATTTGTCCTTTGGATTGATTGGTTTCTTGATTCTTTGATTTATTTTACTCCTCTGCTGTGGACTCACTGCCATTGAACCAATGCTGACTCATAATGACCCATGGTTTTCAGAGACTAACTGTTTACAGAAGTAGAAAGTCCAATCTTTCTCTGTGGATGAAGTAGGGTGGGGTTGGGGGAGCTCTTGGTGGTTTCAAACTGCTGACCATGAGGATTGCAGACCAACACATAACCACTATACTACTAGGGACAGGAAGAGACAAATAGGTACATCTGAGATGGCCCCTTACAAGCTTTTAAAACCCAGCACATACTCACCATAGTAGGATGTAGGTCATTATTTTTCTGTACTGCTATGCTAATTAACTTGCATGTTCTTTGAGACTCTGGTCCTAAGCCTTTAAGCTCAATGACTCAAAAAAAAAAAAAAAGCTCAATGACTCATTTCTGCCAGGTGTTTGGTTATGGCTAAGAGGTTTTCAAAACGGTCTCCTGTTTTCTCTACTATATTAAATTAAAACAGCTCACTGCCATCAAGTTGATGGGGATTCATAATGATGGTACAGGACAGTGCAGGACTGCCCCTGTGGGTTTACGAGATTGTAACTCTTTCAGAAAGTAGAAAGCCCTGTCTTTGTCCTGTGGAGCAGCTGGTGGTTTGGAACTGCTGACCTTGTAGTTAGCAGCCAGCGTGTAACCATTACACCACCAGGGCTCCTACACTCTACTATATACATAGATGTATTTGCAGCATGGATGCATACATATGTAAAAATATCTGTTGCCCAACTTATAGATCCCTGTGATTTATCTATTTGGGGCGGATCTTCAGGAGAAATAATTTGCTGAAGAAGGACATCAAGTGTGGTACGGTGGAAGGAGTCCCTTAAGGAGATGAGCTTACACACTGACCAGGAAGATCATCTTAAACACCAGGGATCAAGAAGATGGAGTTGGGCAGTGTTTTTGTCCTGCCCTGCATAGGGTTGCCGTGAGTTGGAACCAACTTCACAACAACAAACAGGAAGAAACAAAGCAATAATTTTGCTTTGAATCCTCTGACACCTACAAATTTAAAAATATTTTAAAACTCAGTTCAGAATTTTCTTTCCTCTAAAACTCTATTTTTAATTTCTTCTAGAAATGTATTACCCAATGATTTATTGAATTTGTACTTCTGAACATAAAACAATGGAGACCCTTCCAAACTCTGAATCTCTTTTGGAATATTACTATTTTCTTATTCCTCACTGAATCTGGAATCTAGAAAATGACTGACAGTTAATATGTTAAATAAGCTTGATTGTAAAGTCTAATCTTTCTTAGCTGTAACTGAAGAGAATTTCAATAGGAGAACAACCCAATGTGGGCGTCCAGAAGGCCTATAGAGTACAGAGAAACCCCAAGCAGTGCTTCTCCTGGTTACATCTTTAAACTACTATACTCCCCTTTCAGCTCTGACCTGACAGGTGTACCCATTTATTTTAAAAACTTTAATTTTATTCTTGTTATTGAGAATATATACAGCAAAGCATACATACACAGATTCAGCCATTATTACATGTACAATTCAGTGACATCAATTACATTCTTTGAGTTGGGCAACCATTCTGATACGAATTTTTACTTTTGAAACATTTGCACAGTAGTTATTTTCTGATATAAAATTATTATAATTTACCACCTATGGCCCTTACCATCGTTGACCTTTAAGAGGGCCAATATGAGGATATTGATGATATAAAAATATTCAGTGAGCATGTAGTTTAAAAATGGAACATCTTTTTTATCACTCTGCATCGTCCTCACTTCCATTTTCCATATTTACCAAGTAAAATATTCTTTTATAAGAATCCATGTTTTTGTCCACATATATGAATTTGGACTTTAATATACATAAATGGCTGTTTTGCAATAGGTATTACTTGAAATCATGCTTTTTTACTTAAAAAGTGCATCTTAGATATCTTTCCATGCTAATACATATAAAGGGACTCCTTTATATATTTCCAAAATATTTTTGGAAAAAGTGAATTAAAAAACAATATAATTTTCCTTCGAAGGGCTCTCATATATAGTCAAATATCAAGTACATGGACTCTGATGTCAGAAGAACTGGGTTCAAATCTTTGTGTAATTAATATACAATTATGGGCCAATTAGTGAATGTTCCTAATTTGCTAATTAATCTAATTGAACTTTTTAGATTCAGCTTCCTCATCTGTAAAATAAAGACAATGATAATGGTCCCCTGAGTTGGTCTGAGATCATTGAATTCATGCTGTTAGTTGTTTCTGTGGAGTTGGCTCTGACTCGCAGCTACTTGAAACAGAACAGAAGGAAACGGTTTCTGGTCCTGTGCCGTCTTTATATTTGAATCCATTTTTGTGGTTATTATGTCATTCCATCTCCTCGAGGGATGCCCTTGTCCAGTGATCCTTACATTTCCCAAGCCTCTCTTCTAAGGAACATTTCTCACTGGATTTCTTCTCAGACTTGTTGATAGTACACAGAGCAGCAATGATGAATGAACTCTTGAATTATTGTGTTGGTTAAGAATACTTAATATACCGCGTACTGCCAGAAGAATGAACGAATCTATTTTGGAAGAAATATACCCGGATGTTCCTTACCTATGAAGATGGTGGAAAATTCTCCTGTACTTTGGACTTGTCCTCAAAGTGGACAATACGTGGAGAAAGATATCATCGTGGCAGAGGGTCGGCAAAGAAGACGAAGAGCCTTGAGATGTACTCAATTAATGTGGCCCTCCTTGCTGTCATTCCTTAGGTGATGTATGATAATCCTGTACTCGATGCTTGTAGCTATGATTCCATTTTGGAGAGGGTTCTCCATTACAGGATTACATATGAGGCGGCTACATCCGGATTTTAGTAAAGCATGTGAACCAGGTCATGCCATTTGTTTCCTTGGGGGCATCTTTAAGAGGAGGGTATGGCTTACTACACCATCCTTCATTTTCCTGCTGGGTGTGGTCTGCTAAAAGATAAGTCACACCTCCATCAAAGCCATTCCTCAGTATTTAAGCACCATCTGGGACACAGAGAACAATCTACTGGGGCATTTGGAAGAGCACTCTCCAAAACTCTTTCTGACGTAGAGAGAGCCTCCAAGACTAGATGCACCGAAGACAGCGGCACAGAGAGAGACAGGGAGGAGCAATACAGAGACTATGAGGTATTTTCTCCTCTTCTGACTGTGGAATTGTGGCACAGAGGAACACGAGGGTGGTGTTTTGGACTGTGGAGGCAGAGGCCAAAGAACCCTGTGGCTGAGCGACCAAGGACAGGACAGAGAGACTTGGCTGCTGGCTGAGGAGAGGTGTTGCTAGGAACCGATGACTGAATCCTTACTGTTTGCTCATCCTAACTTGCGGTAACCAGTTAACTTCCCTAATAAATCCCTTTACTTCTGATTATTGCTCATGAGCTATTGTAAGGAATGATCGAGACCAGCATAGAAGCAGAGTGATGGGGAAGAACAGTTGGTGTTAGAATAGTTAAAGAAGGATGGAGCTGGGGGCACGTCTAACTCCTGCCTCACGGCAATAGGGAAGCTACCTCTATAGAGATTTATTGCAAAGCTCAATGAGATCAATTGATCTCAGTGGCATAAACAAGGAGTTCAAACATAGGAAAAAGGTGAGTATGATGCAAGACTGGCTAGTGCTTAGGATATAATGTGTCAGAATGGACAATAATATATGACAATAACTGATTCTGTTTGCTAGTTTATGCCAAAGATCACACGAGTGTGTTTTCCTCTAAGCACTGCTTTAGCTGTACAATGAAATTCTGAGGTATAGTATATTTATTGTTCTTCAGGTCTAAATACTTTGCTAATTTCTATCACAGTTTCCAATTTGATCCATTATATATATTTTTAAATCATTTTATTAGGGGCTCATACAACTCATCAAAATTCATACACACAATTGTGTAAAGCACATTTGTACATTCATTGCCCTCATCATTCTCAAAAAATTTGCTCTCCACCTAAACCCCTGGCATCAGCTCCTCATTTTTCCCCTCCCTCCCCGCTCCCCCCAACCCATGAACCCTTGATAATTTATAAATTATTCTTTTGTCATATATTGCACTGTCCGACGTCTCCCATTTTTCTGTTGTCTGTCCCCCAGGGAGGAGTTATATGCAGATCCTTGTAATCGGTTCCCTCTTTCCACCCCACCCTCCCTCTACCCTCCCAGTATCAACACTCTCACCACTGGTCCTGACGGGATCGTCCGCCCTGGATTCCCTGTGTTTTCAATTCCTATCTGTACCAGTGTACATCCTCAGATCTAGAAAGATTTGTAAGGTAGAATTGGGATCATGATAGTGGGTGAGGAGGAAGCATTTGGGAACTAGAAGAAAGTTGTATGTTTCATTGTTGCTACATTGCACCCTGACTGGCTCGTCTCCTCCCCACAACCCTCCTGTAAGGGAATGCCCAATTGCCTAGAAATGGGCTTTGGATCTCCACTCTGCACTCCCCCTCATTCACAATGATATGATTTTTTTTGTTCTGATGATGCCTGATACCTGATCCCTTTGACACCTCGTGATCGCACAGGCTGGTGTGCTTCTTTCATGTGGGCTTTGTTGCTTCTGAGCTAGATGGCCACTTCTTTACCATCAAGCCTTTCAGACCCCAGATGCTATATCTTTTGATAGCCAGGCACCATCAGCTTTCTTTGCCGGATTTGCTTATGCACCCACTTGTCTTTAGTGATCGTATCAGGGAGGTCAGCACATAATGATATGATTTTTGTTCTTTGATGCCTGATAACTGATCCCTTCGGCACCTCGTGATCACACAGGTTGGTGAGCTTCTTCCATGTAGGCTTTGTTGCTTCTGAGCTAGATGGCTGCTTGTTTACCTTCAAGCCTTTAAGACCCCAGATGCTATATCTTTTGATTGCCGGCCACCATCAGCTTTCTTTACCACATTCGCTTATGCACTCACTTTTTCTTCAGTGATTATGTCGGGAAGGTGAGCATCATGGAATGACACTTTAATAGAACAAAGTATTCTTGCATTGAGGGACTACTTGCATGGAGGTCCAATGTCCATCTGCTACCTTAATACTAAATCTATACATATATGCACATAGATCAATTTCCACATCCTCATATATAAATATATTTATATAAATATACATATAAATATATTTACATATGTACATGCCTGTAGTTTGACCTTTATAAATGCCCTTTACCTCCTAGCACTTTCCTCTATTTCCTTTTACTTTACTCTTGTCCCACTATCATGTTCAGCCTTCATTTGGGCTTCAGTAATTCCTCTCAGCTAAATTACCCTTGGTCACGCCCTACCAAGCCTCCTACCCCCTCCTCACCACCAATTTGGATCACTTGTTGTTCCCTTGTCCCTGGGTTTGTTAACATAACTACCTTTCCCACTGATCCATTGTATTTATGTTATTCATTTTCCAAATCTATGCTTTGTATGAGGGAAATTTTTTATATAAAATTTTGTTTTCCCCCCTTTTATACAATATGGTTAGATATAAAATGTAATCCTTATGATACCTTTTATAGTCTCCATTGAAGAAACATCTTCATTGATACTTTGTTTTTGCCAACTCAGTGAATTTTATAAATGTTTGTAAGAATACACACACCCACACTGTATTTTCATATACAGTTCTATATAAATCCATTAAGAATACTTATTCATTCTAATTTTATATATCCTTATGAATTTAAATTTTTCTTTATTAGCTTGAAAGTCTCTCTAATGTTACCTTGTAAGTATTTCAATAAAATTCAAATAACAATTTTGGTAAGGCAGATTGTGGTAGTTACATAGTCTGTTGTCAATTTGAGACTTAAGAGTGAAGAGGTGGAATTTAGCCTAACAATAAGGTCACATCTTGATGACCTCCTTTGGAGGTGCTAAGGAGATAAATATCTCATTGGAGGCAGGACACACACCCACTCCCTGAGAGACTCTACTGACAAGACACATGGAGCTATGCTGATGGCAGCCAGAGCCCTAGAGCTGGAGGAGCCACATGGAGACCCATGCCAACCCTAAGATGCTTCCACCGCCACTGGATCCACAAGACTTTCCACCCCCCACTGAATCCACAAAACTTTCTACCCACTGTCCTGTGATCTTCCTGCATTCAGCATCATTGCATGTGTTGCATGAGTCTGAAGAAGAATTTATAGATTGGTATCAGACATATGGACTAATATCAGACTTATAGATTTGATCTGGGCTGTGCTGAGGTAGTTTCTCAATATTCAGTTGCTCTTGTATATAAAGCTCTTTCTTATACACATATGAGTCTCTCTAGATTTATTTCTCTAGTCCGTCCAGACCGACACACAGATATATATGAATTGTACTTTTTAGGTGACTTGTCAATTTGTTTTATTTTTGTCTTATTTTCTTAATCATAAAATCTATTTTCTCTGAAATGATAGTAATATTGGCTTTGTTTTTGTTAGTACTTGTTGAATTGATTGATTTCATTGATAGACCTAATCAATGGCCTCTCTCATTATTAAAGAAAAAAAGAAGCACCAAACTCTTTGCCTCAAGTCAATTCTGACTCACAGTGACCCTGTGGGACAGAATAGAGGATAGAACTGCCTCTACTGAGACTGTAACTCTTTATGGAAAGAGAAAGCCTCATCTTTCTACTGCAGAGTGCCTGGTGGTTTCCAACTGCTGACCTTGAGGTTAGCAGACCAATGTGTAACCTACTATGCCACCAGGGTGTTCTTTCTTTCTCTCTCTCCCCCAATCCCTCTATCATCTCTCCCTTTTCCTCTCTCTTTCTTATCGCTCTCCATACTTTTTCTATGTGACGCTGCACTTCTCCTATCAAGAGGAGAAATGTATTCTCTACCACTAGAATAACAACTGAGCCTACACAAAATTATGCAGTCCTGGCAAATATTACAAAGGAATGTGATACTAATGAAAATTAATTAATTAATAATTAGTAAGGATGTATAAGGGTAAGTAAAAAGTATTGCTGCTAGTGTTCTAGTTCATACAGGCATCAGTTCATACGAAAAAAAATAATGTTTTAGCATGTCTTTGCGATCAGTGGGTGGCTGCAGACAAATTATCTCAGGATTACACTTGTCTCCATGTTAAAGTGACTTTAAAAGAAAGGCATACGTTTTTTGTGTCATGAAAAAATTGATTTTGAGGAGAAGGCTAATATTAGTCTTAACAAAACTCAAGTGGCTAACTTCCCAAAGCATTGAAGCTGAACCACAAGCTTACAGAAATGCTATCCTACATAATACAAATTTTAGATAGAACAAGCATTTTAAGAAAAATTGGGAAGACCTTCAATATGAATTTAAGGCAGAGAGGTCACCTCAAAAAGTTGTGTCCACTGTTTCTGGAGGCAAAAAGTGGTAATTTTGAGATATTTTTTCTAACAGGAAGCAGGAAAACTATGGTGGCTTATTGGGAGGCAGTTGTGAGTAAATTAAAAACTGCATTGGTGAAGAAAAGGCCGGACAGTGGTGCAGTGGAATGTCTCCCGTTATGACATGCCCTCGCTCATTATCTGAGAGCAGCAGGGGCCATCCCATGAGAATGTTATTAGGAAACCAAATCCCACCCACCCGGAAGTCCCGGCCATACCCCTCCAGACTTGCTTTTGTTCCTCAAGCTCAAAGAACATAGAAAAGAAACGAGATCTTGAGGATGCCCAAACTGCCGCTTTGTTGGTATAAAGAGAGGAGTGCAGGAATCCTCAGAGAAAGTTTAGGTGGGTGGAAACATCCCTAGGTTGAGGATATGTCAAGGAACAAACTTTTTTAATTTTGATGCTTTTGTTTAAAAGTTTCTGTGATTTCATAGCCAAACTTTTTGACTTTTATATATGATTAGAATAGCAAAGTAAGCATATTTAATCTAACACATAGCTACAACTCTACATATGAATATACATGAACATGAGTATATATGGAATATTAAAAAGCACAACAATTTTTGATATGGTTTGTTATGTAATAAAGGCTAACTGATACAAGTGATTTTTTTTTCTCACCTGTCCATGATCACTTCCATTTTGAAGTGACACTCAATGAGATATGTTAGCACAGTGGTTACAAGAATGGGCTCAAACATAGCAATAATTGGGAGGATTACTCAAGACCAGGCGGGAGTATGTTCTTTCATATGTGGCATTACTATGAGTTGGAACAGACTTGATAGAACCTACCAACAACCATCCTATTATGATATGCATTTGTTACCTAATATTTCCAATATTTTAGTTCAACCTTGGTTTTTGCTCCTCTCTTTAAGTAAGTCATTATTATTTTACAGTCATTGTGTTAGTCTGGGTTGACTCCAGAAACAAATCTTTTTTACACTCATCTGTGTGTAAAAAAGAACTTTATATAAAGAGTAATTATACATAATGAAACATCCCAGCCCAGTCCAGATCAAGTACATAAGTCCGATATTAGCCCATATGTCCGCTACCAATCTATAAATTCCTCTGCAGACTCACACATCACATGCAATGACACCAAATGCAGGAATATCACAGGCCAGTGGGTGGGAAGTCTTATGGATCCAGTGGCGTTGTAAACCTCTCAGTGTTGGCAGGGGTCTCCATGTGATTCCTCCAGTTTAGGGGACTAGCGTAATTCCAGGTGTCTTGCCAGCTGCAATGTCTCTTGGGGAGTGACTGTGTGTCTGGCCTTCAGTGAGCTATTTATCTCCTTAGCACCTTCACGTGAGGTCATCAAGCTGTGACCTGATTGACAGGCTAAACTCCATCTCTTTACTCATAAGTCTCTAATTGACAACAGATTATGTTAACCACCATAGTCATTTTTTCAGGATTACCCATATAATTATTTATGACTATGTTTGCTATTGCTCCACCAATTCCACTTTTAGTAGATTTTTATATAAAAACCCCCAAACCAAACCCATGACTGTTGAGTCAATTCGGGCTCATAGAGATGCTATAGAGTACCCCATAGGGTTCCCGAGGAAGAAATCTTTATGGAAATATACTGCCACATCTATGGAATATAGATGAGGAGACAATGATTTACATTGGGATAGACAGTATAAAAATATGGAATTATTCAACAACTTCTGGAATTCTAGAAAGACAAGAATACTCAAGTTCAAGGCCTGAGTGCTGACTGTGGTATAGACAGTTAAACACATACACATTGAAATGGAAAAGCCATCTGAAGGAAAGTAGAAATCTAAAAGTAACCCACGTGAACAGAGTGCTCATTTGGCTTTAACAATCACAAGCACAACAGAGTTCTCTCTGTTGCAATAGAAAGAAATGATATTATCGTCAAAATGTTAGGAGATAATAACAGTGAACCCTAAATTCTATTGAATATTATTATTCAAAAATAAAGCAAAATAAAAAGTATTCCAAGGAAAAACAAAAACACTGATAAAGTTGTCACGATTGATTGTTATTTAAAAATACATTTGAAAGCAAATCTATTTCTTTTTTGCTGACTCTGTTCAACGTTATGTCCTTCTCCAAGGACTTGCCCCTCTTCAAAACATGTACAAAGTGTGTGAGGACCAAGTATCCTCATCCTTGCTTTTAAAGAACATTCTAGTTGTACATCTCTCAAGATAGATTTGCTCATTCTTCTGGAAATCCTTGGTATTTTCCTTTCTATTTCTACTTAGTTGAGTGTTTTGATTCCTGATAGGTGTTGGATTTTGTCAAATGTCAATCTGTGTCAATCCGTGTGATCATGTGGTCCTTTCCTTTGTCTTATTTATAGTGAATTATGTTGTTTTTCTAATTGTGAGCCATCTTTGCATATTTCCATAGCTTTTCCCTTTTCATTATAATTTCTATTTCATTTCCTCTTTTATGCTCTGTGTAATAGTCTTGTTAATTTCCCAAGATCACTGCATTTGTTCACTAATTGACTCTCAGAATAACCCATTCAGTGTAGTTATGATGATTGCGTATTTTCCTGGGTAACTTCTATTTATTTATTTTACAAATCCGCCTCTTCTTCTATTACAGTTTAGCTCTGTATTTATAGTTACTATTTCTTCTTTCATGTCTTTATCACTTTGAAAATTTACCTGTTTTATACTCTCATTCAAACTGCTCCATTATTTTGTGAGTTCAGTTTTTTCCAGTGGCAGACCTTGTGAAAATTAAAGTATAAGCGGTTGATTTTGGAGGGGAAGGAAATGTATGGGAAACATTATAGAAGTAAGATGGCAAATGTATGGTAAGTAGTTATCATTCCTTCACTTCTCCACCCAAAATGAGGAATCTGGAATATTTATATGTTAGCTAGTAGGTGCCCTGGTGGTGTAGTGGTTACATGTTGGCCTGCGACCTGAATGGAAGGCAGTTCAAACCCATCTGCAGCTCTGAAGGAGAGCCTGGTTTTCTACTCCTGTAAATAGTTACTGTCTTGGGAGGTTGCTATGAGTCAGCATTGATTCAATGAGAGTGAGGTTTTTATTTTACTTATTTATGATTAGTTATTGGGTAAAGAGATCTCTGAGGCAGGTGTTAACAGAACATGCAGCTGTGTATACACAAAGGACAGGGTGGCTTTGCTCCTGTTTCAGAGAAAGACTTCCGGCAAAGATATACCGATGCTTGCATCTGGGAGGTGACCAGGAAAATGTAAGATTCAAGTCACACTCGGATAGCAATCAGCATATGCCCTAGAAAGCTAATTCTCCCGTTCGTTTGGTGGCTGACTCTTCGATGTATATTTTGTAGGTTTTATCTATGAGCTCATGTTTCATGGTGCTGCATGTGTGTGTTTGTGTTCGTGTGTGAATGCCACACTCACTCACTCACTGCAATCAAGTTGATTCTCACTCCTAGTGACTCTTTAGGAACAATTCAAACTACTTCTGAGGGCTTCTGGGTCTGTCAACTTAGAAAGAAGTCGAAAGCCTCACTTTCCCCCCCCTGTGAATTCCATAATAGTTTTGAATTAACATCTGAAACTTGTTATATTAATTTCTCATCTGTGGGGAATTTTGTATTAGGAGTGTAACTTAAAATCTGTCGCTAAATGTGTGCCTATTCCAAGCTTGGGTTTTTAATAAATCATTGTCTTTCTCCATCATTCACAGACTAGCTTCTTTGTTATTTCTCTTGGGTGATGTGCTATTTTCTTTTATTCTGCTCTGGCTAGGTGACTTTGATGGTCCTGACACGATGCCCAGTTTTAGTTTCAAGTCCCTGTATCACATAGGCCCAAGGTCATGCTAACTGCCCTTGAGTGTACTTTCTAGTCCCAAGCCCCTGGCTATTGCCAAGCTGCCGAGCCGACTGGAGGCCTGCTGCAGTCAGCTCAGAGTCAGCTTCCTATTTGGACTTCCTGTTCCTTCTTTGTTTTTGCCACCTGAGAGTCTCTCCTTTTTTTTGTTCAACCTCAGATTGGTTGCAGTAAAATTGTGTTGTCTTTTCCCGTTATTTTTAAATGTTAGTAGCAAAATGATTTCAGACTTATCTGAGTATTCTTTTTAGGGAGAGGTCGGAGGGCTAGACTTAACAGATAAGATTTTAAATATTTTAAACATAAACGGAGTATTCAAAAAACTATGTATACTGCAGCAAAGTATTTTTACTATTCAAATAAAAAGATTCCTGGCTAGTGAGTCTGGACAGTCAATTCTAGCCTGGGATCTCTGTTAATGAGCTGTAGTTGCCCAAGACAAGTTAATTAAATGCTTTATGACTCAGTTTAATCATGTTAAAAAAGAGAGTAGCTATTCACTAAAGCCCCTTCCAGGAATAAAATCCCACCAACTAGTTTACAATCTAGCACACAAGGCTGAGGCAGACAATTTAAGATAGTCAATGTAATTAATAAATTAAGTAAATCTATTTGTTTACCCTCTTCATGGGACTGTAAGTAGCTCATGGGGCAGAACAGGATGGACTCATATCTCTATAGACCCAGTGCCCAGTAGAGTGCTTAGCTCAACTTCTGGGATGTTTTGGAAGTGGTCCATACTCTTATGTTCCTGGTGCAGTAAGGAAAGGGCATGAGTACCACGTTTGACTTCCTTTGTCTTCAGTAGGGAAAAGGAGAATCGAACCCCATACCATCCCAGGGCTGATTGCCACAGCTGTAGGTCAGATGCCTCCACTCTCCAACTTCCTTTACCCCATTCTGATACCAATTGTCCCTCCCATGGCGTGCACTCTACTTCTCTACTGGGTTCTACTGTTGCCACGGCTACACAGAACTCCCAGGCAAAACCTACAATTTGCGAGGCTCATTAGAGAAGTTAATAGCTTACCACAGGCCAGGATCATACAAACACGATAGATACAGTCTTTGTCTACAGCAGCACCTCTTCTCAACCAGCTGCCGTGCATCTCCTTGGTCCTCAGCCTCTCAGTCATGTGATCCCTTGGTCTTTACCTTGTTGAGTGGGCTGGGGAGTCTGCCCCATTGCCTCATAGTCTCAATGCTGCCCCTTTGTTTTGCTTCTTGGTTTCAGTGCTATGACCTCTCATGACACTGCCACTTCTGCTAGTGATCTTGCATGTCCGTGTTCTACTGGTGGCTCTTCCTTCTGGAAAGTCCTAGGGTTCTCTCTTTCTACTTCTCACTGCCATTGAGTCAATGTTGACTCATAGAGGTCTTCTGGGGGTTTCCAAGATTTTAACTGTTTTCAGGAGCAGAAAGCCCATTCTTTCTCCCTTGGAGCTTCTGGTGGTTTTGAACTTCCAACTGTGAGGATCGCAATCCAATGAATAACCACTACACCACTAAGGCTCTATTAATCTACAACCAAATACTTTGAGGGAGTGATTCCCTGGGACGGAGGGTTCAGGACCATTGTTTTGGGGAACACTAAGGTCAATTGCCATAAAATAGTCTTTCCATTCCTACTTTGTTGAGTATTTTTATTCCGAATAGGTGTTGGATTTGTCAAATGACCTTTTTGTGTCAGTCAGTATGATCATGCGATACTGTCCTTTTATTGATGTGATGAATTATGTTGTTTTTCTAACTGTGAACCATCCATGCCTATCTGGTTTGAACTCAAGTTGGTCACAACATATTATATTTTTAGATTCTATTGCCTAGGATTCATTGAGCATTCGTCATCTATCTTCATGACAGATATTGGGCTATAATTTTCTATTTTAGTGATTACTTTACCTTGGCTTTGGTGTCAGGCTTATTGTTCATGTCATGATATGAATTCAGGAGTTTTTGATCCTTTTCCATACTCTAGAATAGTTTAGTTCAATCCGTGTCAATGCTTTGGATGTTTAGTGAAATTCACCAGGGTGGTGGGTAAACTCTGGCATTTTGTTGTTGTTAAAAGTTTACTCTGATCATGTTTTTTTCTATTGTTAAAAGTCTGTTCCGATTTTCTACTTCAGTCTGTGTTAGTTTAGATTATTGATATTGTTAGGTGTCATTGGGTTGGCTCTGACTTGGTAACGCTGTACATTAGAAAGAAGTACTGCCTGGTCTAGTGCCATCCTCATAACTGTGATAGCTATTGTGTCAACCCATCGTATTGAAGGGCTTCTTCTTTTTTGATGATCTTCTACTTCACCAAGCCAGGTGTCCTTATCCAATGTCTGATCTCTCATGATAACAAGTCCAAAGTACATGAGATGAAGTCTCCCCAGCCTATTAAAGAATAGGCCCCAGGATATTAAAGAAATATCCTGATTGTACATCTTCTAAGACAGATTTGTTTGTTCCAGCAGTTTCGTGATATTTTCAATATCCTTCTCCAGCACCATAATTCTACTCCACTAATTCTTCAGTCTTTCGTATTCATTGTCCAACTTTCTTTTTTTTTTAAAAAATTTTATTAGGGGCTCATACAACTGTTGTCCCAATCCATACACACATCAATTGTGTAAAGCGTATTTGTACATAGTTTCTCAAAACATTTTCTCTCTATTTAAACCCCCCGACATTAGGTCCTCATTTTTCCCCTCCCTCCCCGCTCCCCCCTCCCGCATGAGCCCTTGATAGTTTATAAATGGGTATTTTGTCATATCTTGCCCTATCCGACGTCTCCCTTCATCCCCTTTTCGGTTGTCTGTCCCCCAGGGAGGAGGTCACACACAGTTCCATGTAATCGGTTCCCTCTTTCCTACCCATTCTCCCTTTACCCTCCCTGTTTTGCCACTCACACCACGGGTCCTATAGGGCTCATCCGTCCTGGATTCCCTGTATTTTCAGTTCCTATCTGTACCAGTGTACCTCCTCTGGTCTAGCCAGTCTTGCAAGATAGAATTCGAGTCATGGTAGTGGGAGCGGGGAGGAAACCTTTAGGAACTAGAGGAAAGTTGTATTTCTCATCACTGTTACATCGCACCCTGACTGGCTCATCTCCTCCCTGAGACCCCTCCATTGTCCAACTTTCATATGGATCTGGGGAACTGAAAATATCATGGTGTGTGTCAGATACACCTTAGTCCTCAAAGTGACATGCTTGCTCTTCAACACTTTAAAGTCTTGTGCAATAGATTGGCCCAAATGCACCACATTGTTTTATTTCTTGACTGCAGCTTCCATGAACATTGATTGTTGATCTAAGGGAAATGTAATCCTTGACAGCATTCATCTTTGCTCCATTTATCGTGGTATTGTCTATTGGTCTAGTTGTGAGGATTTTTTAGATGCAATCCATACTGAAGGATATAGTATTTGATTTTCATCACTCATGTGTCCACTCCTTGCTTCCAGCAAGTTTCTGTCATCTGCAGATCCCAGGTTGTCAATAAGCCTTCCTCCGGTCATGATGCTGCATTCCTCTTTATCTTACAGTTTCTCAAATAATTTTCTCAGCATACAGAATGAATAAATCCAGTGAAAGGATACACCCTTGACAGACATCTTTCCTGACTTTAAACCATGGCGGTGTTCTCATGTCCTGCTTGAGCGACTGCCTCTTGCATCACGTACAGGATCAGAGCACAGTGAAGTGTTCTGGGTCCCAGCCTTCTCAATACCATCCTCAGTTTGATATGCTCCACATGGTGGAATGTCTTTGCATAGTCACTAAAACACAAGTAAACATCTTTCTGATATTCTTTGCTTTCAACCAAGATCCACCTGATGTCAGAAATTAGATCCCTCATAACATGCCCTCTTCTGATTCTGGCTTGAATGTCTGGCAGCTCCCTTTCAATGCACTGTTTCAAATGTTGTTGAATGATATTCAGCAAAATTTTACTTGCATGTGATAATAATTACATTGTTTGATAATTTCTCATTCTGTTGGGTCACCTTTCTTTGGAATGGGTGAAAATATAAATCTCTTCTGGTGGGTTGAACAGGTAGCTGTCTTCTGAATTTCTTGTCATAGACAAATGAATGCTTCCAGTGCTTCATTAGCTTGTTGAAACTTTTCAATTGGTATTCTATTAATTCCTCGAGCTTTGTTTTTCACTAATGTCTTCAGTGCAGCTTGGATATCTTCCTTCAGTACCACCAGTTCTTTATCAGATGCTACCTCTTAAAAAGGTTGACTATTGACCAATTGTTTGTTCATATACTGACTCTGAATATGCCTCCCATCTTCTTTGGATCCTTCTTGCATTGTTCGACATTTTGCCCTGGGAGCCCTTCAATATGGAAACATAAGGCTTGACTTTGTTCTCTTTAGTTCTTTCCGTTAAGATAGGCTGAGTGTATTCTTTCTTTTTTGGTTGTCTAATTCCAGGTCTTTGCACGCTTCACTGTGCATTAATAATACTTCGTGTTGTTGAGCTGTCTTTTGAAAATTGATGTTCAGTTCTTTTACCTCATTATCTCTTCCACTTACTTTCAAGAGAAAGCGTCAGAGTCTCTTCTAACATTCACTCTGGTCTTTCTTTTACTCTGTATTGTTAGTGACCTTTTGTTCTCTCTTGGTATTATGTTCTTTTTGTTTTGTTTGAAACTAGCTCGCATGCCACCAAAAAATTTAAGTCAGTTTCAATTCTACTTTTCCTCTTTTTATAACCATTCAGATCAGGGTTTAGATCTGATAAGTAAGGAATCTGGATGTTTTTAAAGGCTGTGACCCTTCTTTATTTACAAACAAGAAATCAAACATTATTATTAGTTACCTTTCATTTGTGATACATAACACATATAAAGAAAAGCATGCTATATGAGGTTGCACGGTCCATTGCATCAGAACAGTGACAGTGTGCCATGAAATCTCCAGTGCATGTAGAGTTGCTTCTTTTTTTATTTTTCCCACCCTTTCTCTCTTCTTCTCTTTTTCCCACACCCTCCCCCACTCCCCATCTCTTGTATCACCATAGTTCTTAGTCCTTTATTTTTGTGTGAAAATCATATTTATCTTCATGAGATTAACTAACTTTGTCGAGCAACAGTGGCCTCCAGTCTTTTTTTCATGTCATCAGATGTTTGACAGACGCATCACTGTTTTTAAGGATGCATGGCATTCCACATGTGTGCGTACCAGAGTTTGTTTATCCATTACTCCACAGACAAGGTTTTTGATTGTTTCTATATTTTTGTTGTTGTAGAAATTGTTATGATAAACATGGCATGCATAGATCCGTTCATGTTTTGCTCTTTATTTTTAGACTATATTCCAAGTAGAGAGATTGAAGACTCATAAATTATTTTGATTTGCATTTGATTAAGGAAGTGCCATACTATTTCCCAGAGCTGTTGCACGGTTCTGCAATTCTACTACAGATATTTGAGCATTCCAAACTCTCCACGTCCCCTCCAGCATTTATTATCTTCTGTTTCTTTCTTTTTTTGTTGTTGTTATTTTAATTCTGCCAAGAGTGTCGGTGTGAGGTGGCATCTCATTGTTTTAACTTGTATTTCTCTTATAGCTAATAAGTACGAGCATTTTTTCCAATAATTGCTATCTGCCTGGAAGTTTTCTCTAGTAAACTGTCTATTCATGTCTAGTGTTTATTTTTTTGATTGGGTTATTTGTGTTTTTCTTATTAAGGTGAAGTTTTCTATAGATTTTTGAAATTAGCCTTCTGTTTGATATAGCATTGCCAAATACTTTCCCACCAATATGTGGGTTCTCTTTTGACTCTTTTGATGATGTCGTTTGGTGTTCAGGAGGTCCCAGTTCTCTATTTTGTCTTATATAGTGTGGGCACTATTCGTTATGTTTAATAGTGTATTTATGCCTGGTATTGGGGTCCTTAAGTTTATTCCTATTTTTTTATTGATAATCCTTTTGAGTCTAGGGTTTATAGCTAGGTCTTTAATCTATCTTGAGTTTATTTTTCGACCTACTATGAATTTTGGCCCTTTGTGTGTTGTTCTTGATGTCACCCACAGCTCTACAGGCCTTCTGTCATTAATGCTCAGTAGGTCAAATCTGTTCTTAAGGTGGTCTCTAAATTCTGGTGGGATATACGCAAGGTTGTATTTTAACTCTAATGGAATTGTTTCCATTTAACTCTAACGGAATTTTCCCGGAACTTGCATAGGACCAATTGTTCTGTTCTACAGTTGGGGCCTGGCCTTGTTTTAGCTAGTGATTTTGAGCTTCTCCATGGTCTCTAATTTAGGTCGGTAGTGTTTTTCTAGCACTTTTACATTTATTTTTGGCTATCGAATTTGTTGACGTATTGTATTATAGTACCATTTTAATTTTCATTAGTTTTATCTTAATATTGCTCATTTCATTTCCATTTTCTTTTCCTTTGTTAGATTTCCAGAGGTTTGTCAATTTTATTAATCTTTCCAAAGAACAAATTTCTTGTTGATTCTTTATCTTTTTTTACTGTCTTATTTATTTCTGCTGCAATAATCATTATTGTTTCTCTTCTGGTGAACTGTAAGCTTATTTTTCTGCTTTTTCCCTAATGATTGGAACGGTTGACTTGAGGTATTGATTTTGGTTCCTTTTTATGTGTTTATTGCTTTAAATTGTCCTTTGAGTAAAGCTTTTGCTGAATCTCAAAGGTTTTTGGCATATTATATCTTCGTTCTCATTTGATTCAAGGCATTTAAAAAATTATTTTGTGATTCATCTAAACTGGGTGTTACTCAATTTTCATATCTTGGATTTCCCCCATGGATCTTTCTCTTGTTGACTTCTAAATGTATAGTATTGTGAACTGATTCTCACAACTGGGCCAATAAAAAACATCATGACAAATGAAGAACATACTGAGGTTGGCAAGGATCCCATTTTGCTTGAATGCACAGTAAATGCTCATAGAAGCTGCAGTTAAGAAACCCAGTGACATACTGTGTTGGCCAAAGCTGCTGCTCAAGAACTTTTCTTTTTTTAAATCATTTTATTGGGGGATCTTACAGTTCTTATAGCAATCCATGCATCCGTTGTACCAAGCACATTTGTACATATGTTGCCATCATTATTTTACAAACATTTCATGCCTATTTAAGCCCTTGTTATCAGCTCCTCTTTTTCCTCACCTTCCCCACTCCCACTCTCGTTGCCTCTTGATAAATTATAAGTTATTATTATTTTCATAGCTTAACACCAGCCACTGTCTCCCGTCCCCCATGGTTTCTGTTGTTTCTCTCCCAGGGGGGGTCGGGGGATGGGGTGGAGCTGTGGTGTGGGTATGTGTCATTCGTTGTGGTCAGTCTCCCTTTCCTCCCTTCTTCTCCCCACATTCCCCCTGACCTCCTGGTACCCCTCCTCCCTTTTCTGTTCCTGAGGGGTTTACCTCACCTAGATTCTGTGTGTCATGAGCTCTTATCTGTACCAGTGTACAGCTGTACCATTGTACAGCTCTTATCTGTACCAGTACTTCGGTCTAGCCAGAACTGAGAGGCAGGACTGAGGTCATGATAGTGGGGGGTGAGGAAGCCTTAAGGAACCAGAGCAGGGGTCCTCAAACTTTTTAAACAGGGGGCCAGTTCACTGTCTCTCAGACTGTTGGAGGGCCGGGCTATAGTTTAAAAAAACAACAACCTATGACCAAATTCCTATGCACACTGCACATATCTTATTTTGAAGTAAAAAAACCAAAATGGGAACAAATACAATATTTAAAATGAAGAAAAAGTAAAGTTAAATCAGCAAACTTACCAGTATTTCAATGGGAACTCTGGGCCTGCTTCTTGATAATGAGATGGTCAATGTCCGGTTCCATATTTGTCATTGCTAGTCGTAACAAGTGATGCAAGTGTGCATCAGTTAGTCTAGATCTGGTTGGAGATTTCAGATGTTTCATTCTGGAAAAAGTTTGTTCACAGATATAAGTGCTGCCAAAGATGGTTGGCATTTTGAGTGCACGGTTCCTGAGATGAGGATCTGTCTCAGAGGGGAGAGATGCATAGAAATTAGGAAGGCTGCTTGACTTGAATGTGTCTTTCAGAGAGTCGCAATTCTGCAGTTCAGCCAGTTCCATTTGGTAAATTGCATCCACATTTTAAATGTCAATAGAAAATGGGTTGCGGAAAAGCTGGATGTCCTGTTCATGGAGATGAAGCTCTTTAAATCTAAATTGGAACTCCTTTTGCAACTTTTCCAGTGAACCCACACATGTTTTGTTTGGGATTGCAACCAATAGTTGTTCCGCTAACCGATTTTGAGTTGTGGGGAGATGGCAGAAAATTTTCTCCTTCACTTGTTTGATGAGGAGGCCTAATTTTACTTCAAATGCTTTTACATGTGATTGCATATCACAGATGAGCTTCCCTTTTCCTTGAAGTTGCGCATTGACACCATTGAGTAGTTCTTTATTAAATCTGTCAGAGAGGCAAGGTGCCACTTCCATTCTGCATCATTGAGCTCTGGTACTTCTTTGTTTTTTGAAAGCAGAAAAGCTGTAGTCTGTGGAAGTAAGTCATAGAAATGTTTCAGAATTCTCCCTCGACTCAGCCAATGGACTTCTTTGTGGTACAGAACATCTTCATAGGCAACATTTAGCTCAGACAGAAATTCCTGAAACTGTCTGTGGTTTAGTGCATTAGCTCTTAGGAAGTTAACACAAGATACCACAATTTTCATAACAGAGTCCCACTTCCGTGATTTACTACACAGTGCTTGTTGGTGGATGAGACAGTGTATCGCTATTGGATGAGAATGGTTATGTTTGTCCATCTCTTGGTTAATGCTAGCAATTACTCCTTTCTTAGACCCCACCATGCTAGGAGCACCATCAGTTGTCACACTGGCTAGTTTAGCCAAGTCCAGCTCCAAACCATTCACAGTTTGGCAAAGCTTTTCATAGATATCCTCTCCTATGGTTGTTCCTTTAATGCTTTGCAGTGCAGCAAGCTCTTCTGTGACTTCAAAATAATCATTCATCCCACGAATAAAAATTAGAAGTTGTGCAGAATCACAAACATCATTACTTTTGTCAAGTGCCAAGGAAAAATAGGAAAGTTTTTTTCAGAGTTTTGCAAATGCTGATGCAAATTGTCTCCCATTTCTTCAATCCTTCATGTAATTGTAGGTCCTGAAAGACCCACTGTACTAAATAAATCAGCCTTCTCTGGACACATCTCTTTGGCAACAGAAAGAAGACATTCTTGCACGCTATTACCTTGGCAACTTGAAAATTTGTTCGCAGTGATGAAATATTTCACTGCTCCTGCTTCACAAAAATATTTTGCTGAGTTGTTAATGTAATTTTCAGTTTTAATATTTTATCTTTTCTCACTTCTCTGACCAAACAATCATATTTATCTTTATGTTGAGTTTGATAGTGTCGACACAAATTGTATTCTTTGAACACAGATACTGTACTCTGACATATCAAATACACAGCTCTTTCCTTGTACTGCATGAAAAAGTAATCATAAGTCCACTGTTCTTTGAATATCCTCACTCCAAGTCAATTTTTCTCTTTCTTGATATTATTGTGGCCCGCAGGCTGTAGTTTGAGGACCCCTGAACAAGAGTATTTCACCGGTGCCATATTGCACCCTGGTAGACTCATTCCTTCCTTGAGACCCATCTGTGAGAGGATGTCCCATTGTCTACAGATGGGTTTTGGGTCTCTACTCTGACCCCCCTGATTCTCATCAATATATTCGCTTGCTTGCTTGTTTGTTTGTTATGGGAATTTTGATGCTTGTTACCTGATCCTGTTGATACCTCATGATTGCACAGGCTAGTGTGCTTCCTCCATGTGGAGTTGTTGCTTCTCTGTTAGATGGCCCTTACCTCAAGCCTTTAAGACCCTAGACACTATATCTTTTGATAGCTGGAAACCATCACCTTTCTTCACCATATTTGCTTGTGCACCCATTTTGTCTTCAGTGATCATGCTGGGAGGGTGAGCATCACAGAATGCCCGGTTGTTAGAACAAAGTGTTCTTGTTTTGAGGGAAGGCTTGAGCAGAGGCCCAAAGTAAATCCACTACCTAATTGTATTGCCATATAAATATATGTAACAAATAGGCTAATACCTCTATTTTTATTAATTCATATATTTACATACATACACACCTATATTTATACTTCATCCATAGCTTTGCTTTCTAGATATTTCCTCTGTTTCTTTTTACCTTCCTCCTGTCCCACCATCACTCTCGCCTTTCTCCTGCCTCTTAGTAATTCCTCTCAGCTAGATTGCTGTTGCTCCAACCACCTCAGGATCTCTA
>NW_022103915.1:92151970-92153285 GCF_000313985.2 Echinops telfairi
TACATCATACACATCTGCTGCCTTGCCCCAAACAGTTTAGGTCACTTTCATCAGGGTGTAGAAAGAATAGCTTTGCAGCTAAAAAGCCTATTATGTTATCAAATACCAATTTTTCAGTAGAGTCTAAGGCCTTATGTTTAAAACAGGAAGAAGAATACAAAAGAGGTTTGTTTGTTTATTTTCTCAAGGCTACTCACTGCAGCCCAGCATTGAAATGGTCCAGTGCTCACTTCTGCTTGGGGAAATAGTCTTTGCTCTTCTGGACATCAGGCTTGATAGTATCACTGCCTGGCTTCCAGCCAGCTGGACACACTTCCCCATGTTTGTCTGTGAACTGGAAGTCCTGAACCAGTTTTAGATCTCATCCCCAGAGTGGCCAACAGGGAGGTCATTTATGGTGATCTGCTGAAGGATCCCTTTATCATCAATGATAAAGAGGCCCCTAAATGGGATGCCTTCATCTCCATTTAAGACCCCATTGTCCTAAGCAATTGTGCACTTGGGGTCTGATATCAAAAGATGTTCATGGGTCCTAGGCCTCTTTGTTCCTTGGGTGTGTTGATCCAAGACAGATGGCAGAAGTGAGAATCCACAGACGCATCAATCACTTGGCAGTTGAGTTTCTAAAATTCTTCTGCCCTGTCACTGAAAGCGATGATCTCCATGGGGCCCACAAAGGTGAAGTCAAGAAGGTTAAAAATAACACTATGTATTTTCCGTTGTAGTCAGCCAGGCTGATATCTTTGAACTAACCATCAAGCATAACAGCTGTAGCTTTGAAGGTGGGGTCAGTGTGCCCAATTTTGGCAGGTCCTGAAGACATCACATTGTCAGCAATTGCACACTAAAAGTGCAAATACCAGTCAGGAAGAGAAGGTATTTTAAACTGTTGAACATCAAGGATATCACTTTAAGAACTAAGATATATTCCTGGAAATTGTATCTTCAATTGCCTACTATTCATATGAAATGTAGACAATGAATAATGGAGACCGAAGAAGAATTGATGCATTGGAATCACGGCGCTGGGGAAGAATCCTGAAAGTACTGTGAACTTCCAGAAGAACAACGGAATCTGTCTTGGAAGAAGGACAACTAGAATGCTTCTGGGAAGTGAGGCTTGTGAGACTTTGTCTCATGGACTTTGACATGTTATCAGGAGAGACCAGTCCATGGATAAGGACACCATGCTGGCGGAATAGAAGACGAGCAAAGAAAAACACTCAATGAGATGGGTCAGCCCAGTGGCTGTGGACATGGCCTCAAACATTACAATTGTTAGGGTGGCTCTGAAGTAGGCAGTGTTTCCTTCTTC
>NW_022103915.1:92154263-92157250 GCF_000313985.2 Echinops telfairi
CTGTTTGATTTTCATTCATTTCTTGAATGCATGTCTTCTTGTCTTTCATGTTAGGGAGATTTTCTTCAAACAACCCTTTGACAAATTTTCTTGTGCTTTTTTGCTTTCTTCTCCACTTTCTGTTCTGGAATTCCCATCACACAAAAGCTATTCCTCTTGATGGTGTTCTACAGAGTGCTCCATAGAAGTAAAGATCATGAAATGTCATCTCATACACTTCAGATGTGTTGTAAGGAATGACACATACCTGGGGAGGAGTATTATCCTCTAGTAAAATAGAAAGTCAGTGAAAAAAAGAAGAAGAAGAAGAAGACTCTATCTATATGAAATGGATTAAAACAGTGGCTGCAGCAATGGGCTCAAATATAGAGTGTTAGGACAATGGAATAGTACAGGAAAGTATTTTGTTCTTTTATTCTGAGGATCATTATGAATTGGAACCAACTCAATGGTAGCTAATAGCAACAACAAATGACTAATGATAATGAGCATCTTTTCATATGCTAGGATGGATATTTGTTCAATCTTTTCCCAGTTTTTCAATCAAGTGGCTTGTTTTATTAGTGTTGAGTTTTAAGAGTTTTCCGTGCATTCTTTTGACATGTAAGATATAAATCCCTTGTCAGACACTCTGCATTTTAGAATACATGTAATAACAGAAAGGAATGTCTGTAAAGGTGGAAGAGGTATGCAAACCAGCATTCTTTCTAAAACTTTAGGAAAATGGCATAAAACTGAGCATCAGAAAAGCATCGAGCTTGTATCTTATATGGCTATTGTGAGAAAGCTGGAATTATGGGACTACACGATCCTGACAGGAGTCCTGGTGGCATAATGGTCATGCATTCACCTGCTGATTGCCAGGCCAGCGGTTAGAAACCACTGCTCCTTGGGTAAAGGGGCTTTCTACTACTGTAAAGAGTTACAGTCTTCCTAATTCACAGGGGACAGCTCTACCCTGGCTTCTGGTGTTGCTATGAGTTGCCATTACCTTGATGGCCATGAGGAGTGTGATGCTGATTGACCCCAAGGCAAACTTCTGTGATAAACAGGATAAAAAAGCTAAATGCACTGCCCTCCAGTCGATTTCGACTCATAGTGTTGTTATAGGACAGAGCAGAACTGGCCCTGTGAGTTTCTGACCCTGTAGCTTTCTCATCTTTCTCCCGACAAACAGTATAGTTTATATTATAAAATCAGATTATAACTGTGTGTGCCTGTTGCTGAAGCCTGAACTACCATCATTAGATGTTTATTCCTTTAGCTTAGGAATAATAAAGAGCATATACCACCAAAAGGACTGACAAGTTCAGATGTCAACACTTAATAAACAATTGTGTTCACTCTTTTATAACCGGATAGAGAAACGAGAGAAGTGCATGAACTAAATGTTCCTCACACACAGATCACAATAGAGGAATGGAGAGTTAGCTACCATTTAAGAACTTTTTAGAGAGAGGCTTTATTATACTGAGGGTGCTGGATTCTGCATAGAGACTACATAGATTAGCATAAAATCTTTTGTGGGGGGCAGGGAGAGGACTAAAAGGTCTTAAGTGGGAGGAAATAGAGCAATACATGAAATACAATGTCAATATGATTTCACCATTTAGGAGGATACTACTTTGTAAGGAGTTGAGAAAGAGCATTCTTACTGATAAAATGTTTATGACTCAGAGAAAAAAGAAAAGCAGCAACCATAACAGTGAGGACAAAGGCAGATGGAGAAAGGGAAGCCAAAAGGCAGTGTGCATGTTGGGTGGGGGCAGGGTGGATGGCAGGGATGGCTAGAAAGAGAAGAGGAGGAAAATTCAGCACAAACGATTTAAACGATCTTTTAAAGGTTTGTTCCCTTTCTTCTGAAAAATTGAAAAATATTTTCACCAAACAATATTGCATTTCTCCCGGTTCTGTTTTGTTCAGTCTTCCTTTCTACACTGTTGTCTGTTCTTTGTTTTGTATCTTAGATTTGCTGGGGGAATTCTGCCTAACCAGACACCAGGGGAGCTGCCAGCGATGTCAGTCAGCTGTCATAACTAGGGCCAGAGACCAAAAAAGAACAGCATAAGCCAAAGAGAAAGGAAACAAATAAAATAAATAAAAAAGAGACAGAGATGGTGTGTGGGAGTATATGTTGGAGGTAGGCAGGGGAATTTGCTGGGCTGGGAAAATACATTTTACCCATTTTTTTCTCTGATTCACGGGACGGTGCTTTTTTAAAGCTCTGTGGGAAATTAAGAGCAAAGGCTGGCTTATCAGTGATTTCCCTGAGCCAGGACTCAGAAGGCTGAAGGGACGTCCTGTACTGAGCTCTGAAACACTGACCTCAATAGAATCCACACCCTGAAGAGCGAACAGAAAAATACTTGCCTCTGTGTGTGTGGTGGTTCTGTAAGCTATGAAGTCTAGTGCACACAGTAGGAGGGACTTAGTGTCAAATATGGACTTCAAGTAACGACTGGATAAAGCAGTGAACCTATTTCATGTATGAAATGAGGTTTGCTGAAAACCTTACCAAATCCAGCCATTTGCCCAAGTTTGGCTTAGTCTTGGGAAGGTTCATTAGACTTGCATTTCTGCCAGACATACTTAGAATTTGCCTACACTGGTGCCCAAATTTAGACCTTAAGTTCAGTGTTGTGTCTATCATTTGCCTGGTCTAATCCAGGATGGGTTTTGCTCGTCATGCACTTTCCAGACATAGCATAAACCACCAGGAATACTGTAATTAACTTGAAAAAATGGAATGACCTTGGCTGGAACTATTTTGACCCAACTGTTTGAGTCCAGCAAAATCAGACATCTGGGTTCACAACCCTAGCTATGGTATGACGGCCTCTGTGACATTACTTTGTCAAAGAATGTGGGATAGCTTAAGAAAGATACCTTGGCATTTATTCCTTTTATATATATTGGCTCTAATTTTGATCCATGATATTAACCAAAGTTTGGTGGTGAGTAAAGCCTGCTTTATATGAATTCCTGAT
>NW_022103915.1:92158910-92159970 GCF_000313985.2 Echinops telfairi
CTCTCCCGTTTCCTGTGTACACCTACCCCTTGGACAGCCACCTTCCTTTCTAGGTTCATGTCTTGACTCAAAAACTGTGAGGCTTACAGAGGAAAGTTTTGAAATGAGAGTTTCTTGCACTTGTACTTTCAGGAAAAAATATTTCTTTTCTTATTGCCCTTGGAGTGTTAAATAAGCATCAGGGAGGTCAACTTCCACATGCAGAATGGAGAGTCTTATTCAAACTTGTCTCTTTGCTTGTTTTTGGAGAAGACAAGGGGCATTCTTTTTAAAAAAAATATGTTCCCACCATATGAGCAGGAATTGGGAAGCAAAACAATGTTTTATCTCAGTTGTTGGAACAAACTGCAGCATCGTCAAAGAGTGCTCATAACACTGCTGGGTATATTTGACCTTCTGATTGCTAGGACTTTTCCATAAAGTGATATTGACAGATGAGGCCATTGGGTTACATTTTCAGCATTCTCACAGAGCACAGTGTCAGTTCCAGCTGAATCTTCTCTCCAGAGGTAGAAGTTCTTCAAATCATGTAAATTTACCTAATCTACTAAATTCTATGCCAGGGTCAGAGACAGTCAAACATTTACTTTTATGAGCATTCTGTTGACTTGGGTGTGTGCTGCAAGGAGCGCAGGTGAAAGCCACCCAAAGTTTAACCAGCCTTCCAACTCTAGCTTAATTCTGACCTTCCTTTTTCTTCAGTAGTCTCTTAGGGTTTGAAGTCCTATGTTATTTCAACCCTTAACTACATCCACGAAGACTTGACGTTTGTTGTTAATAAGGTACACTTTGTTAGCATGTCATTGTATGAAACAATCTCTAGATTCTGTGGAGAGAAATAGCATTTAAAGGACAATTCTGAAAATATTAGGAGGCCAATTTCTAATAACGCACCTGCTTGAGTATAGAAAACCATCCAGGTATTTCCCAATGCTCTTTGGGCCACACCTTTTAGAACTTGTGAGGTTCACAATTTTTTCTCATTTATTTAGAGCTGTTTTTTCCCCAAAGTAGGTGATATCACCCCCCTGGGGTGCTGGCAGGATCGGGGGGCGGGGGG
>NW_022103915.1:92160632-92162127 GCF_000313985.2 Echinops telfairi
GTGTTTATGATGGGTATCCACTACAAGTGCTGCATCATGGAACATTCTTGAGGGTATGTAGACGATGGCTAAGGCACATTTCTGGCCTATTGGAATATAAACAATACCTCCAGAAGCCTTCTTAAAATGCGAACCTTATTAGCCAAGTAAGGTAATGGATTAATTGTTAGCATCTACTAAATACATACATTTCACCAACACAGATCAGGGTTTTGAAGTAAATGGACTCAGAGAGTCCATTGTGATGGCGTAGATGGGTGAAGGAATAGCAATGGGGAAGACTTCTTGACTTACAGACATAATGGGAAGATGTCCAGGGCCCAAGTGAGGAAACTACATTTTAAAAGACTTCCACTTCACCGTCCAGCCCAGAGATGGTCCTGACTTCCTCTGGCATGACCCTTGGTAGTAAGGCTATCTTTGGATAGTGATACACCAGAGAAGGTAAGGGTGGCATGCTCCGGGGTGTCTGGAACCTTCTTGAGGAAACATGCAACTAGGGATTTTTCGGGAAACATGTCTGATTGCAAGAAGCAAAGTTTCTCAATATATTATTCTTGATGCATTTGCTTGACTATGAATAATGTCCATATTTCAGAGAAAATTTTCAGTCATCTCGTAGATAATCTGCTATCTTCAAGTCTAGAAATGAAATAAGTGAAATTAATTTTAAGTATAGTCAGTCCTTTTTCTGCTTAGTGCTACTTGGGACTTCTGATTATAATGCTGTCTTTGTGATCCAGTGCTCTGGTGACAGAAATAGCAGAAGTGTTGATGACATTGTTGTTAGTGCCATTGAGTCAGTTCTGACCCAAAGTAGCAGTGTGCACAACAGAAGGAAATACTACCTTGTTCTGTACAGTCCCATGCACAAGTGTTCCTGTGCTTGAGCCCATTGTTACAGCCACACTGTCAATCCATCTCCTTGACAGCATTCCTCTTCTTCACTGCCCTACTTTAAGATCTACCATAAGATCCCTCTCCTGGGAATGATCCCTCCTGACATGTCCAAAGTATATGAGACAAAATCTTTGCCTCTAAGAAGCACTCTGGCCATACTTCTTCCAAGATGGATTGGTTTGCCTAAGGTACTTTCAATATTCTTCTCCAGCCCCACAGTTCAAATGCATCAATTCTTCTTTGGTTTTCTTTATTAAATGTCCAACTTTCACATGCGTATGAGGCAATTGAAAATAGTTGGAAAATATGGACTGGTAATTGAAATAAAGCTGAAGATTGCATACAAAACCAGCTTATGTGTGTATTGTTGTTGTTGTAGCCATTGCTTTACTTTCTGTTGTTGCTTTGTTGCACTCAGTCTGGAGATGGTACATAGCATGTCTACCTGGAAGGGAGAGGCAGAATAAACAAGCCAGAAGAAAGAACAATGGGATGACAGATCAGGGGAGCATGGGGGTAGGGTGGGGGGAAAGAGTGTTAACAAGCACAGGGACAAGAAAACAACAAGTGATCCAAAATCAATGTCAAGGAGGGT
>NW_022103915.1:92165679-92170616 GCF_000313985.2 Echinops telfairi
AAGGTGAGACAATATTATTTGAAGTCCTATTTGACTGCTCCCATAAATCAATAAATAGATTAGCACTTTGCCTGCATGGATGATCCTGATGGGTCCCTTTCTTGAATTCCCTGTTTTTAAAAAATACATTTTTGGCATATATGTCATATATCATACAATTTAATTGTTTAATCTTATTAAGAAAAGTTGTTCAATCATCACCATAATCAATGTCAGAACATTTTCATCTCATACTCATTGTTGTTAGCTCTCCATCTTTTCCAACCTCCCCTGCCATGCCCTATTGTTTTTAGGGGCCAGAGAATCCATTTCCACTCATCGTGACCCCACGTACAGCAGAATGAAGCACTGCTCAGCCCTGATGGTTTTCTGTGTCAATCCATCTTGTCAGGGGCCTTCTTTTTCACCACCTGATACTTTACCGAGCATAAAGTCCTTTTCCAAGGACTGGTCTCTCCCGAGAACAAAGGAGGTGGGAGAATCTTGCCATCTTTGCCTCTGACAGGCCATTTTGTTTCTCCTTGTAGCAGTCCACTGTACTTTCAATATTCTTAGCCAGCATTATAATTCAAATGCACCGTTCTTATTTGTTCTTCTTTATACAATGTCCAACTTTCACATGCATCTGAGGCAATTGAAAATACCATGGTGCACTTTGGGCCTCAAAGTGACATCCTTGCTTTTCAACACTTCAAAGAGGACTTGTGCAACAGATTCACCCAATGCAAGGCATCCTTTGATTTCTTGACTGCGGCTTCCATGAACCTTGATTGTGGATCCAAGCAAGATGAAATCCTTGACAACTTCTATACGTTCTCTATTTTTCATGATGTTACGTATTTTATTGGTCCACCGTGAGGATTTTGATTTTCTTGACATTGAGTTGTAATCCCTACTGACAGCTTCAATCCTTGATGTTCACCAACACGTCAAACTCCTCCTCACTTTCAGCAAGCAAGGTTGTGTCATCTGTGTATCCTAGGTTGTTAATAAACCTTCTTCCAATCTTGAGGCTGCATTCTTCTTCATATGATCCAGCCATGCCCCTAGGCAATTATTAATTAAGTTACTATGTCTATAGATTTACTGATCCTGGATTTCAAATACAGAAAGTCATACAAAACACAAACAGGAAACAAAGAAACAAGCAAACAAAACAGAGGAAAACTATAATTAAAAAGAAAATAGCATCTGTTAAGAAAAGGTATTTAGAAAAACCTAACAATAATCTTAACTTTAAGTCCTGCACGAGAACTATAAACCACTAAAATGAAAAAGTAGAAAATACTAAAACCTGAAACACTTAAAAATTAGTCAAAAGGGAGATCAAGTGATAAGGTATTATGTTTTAATCTTCTTCTGCCATAATTGACATGCCCTCTTGGACTTAAGTCAGAAATGCCCCAAGGTGAGAAGAAACAGATGACTACTATCCCAAGGTTATGGAGTTGGTGGTCATTGGAGTTCCGTTCAGGTCCTTTGCTTTGATGGTGCCCAATGAATATTGGCCCAGGAATACTGATATTTACTATTTTATGGCTCTCCTTGTTTTCTTATGAAATATCTTAATCTGGTAGGCATGGTTCTGCCTTTGTGAATTTATTGAAAGTTTTGCCATATCACCTACTTCCATTGTTTGTGTAAATAGTGGCCAGTCACTCAAGAGTTTAATCTGTACAAGTCAACAACTCATGTATTGCAGCCTACACTTGTATAATTTCCTTTTCTCAATAGTGCTTTAAATTCTATAATGCTGACTAAATTAATGACACTATCAATACAAGGGAATGATTTATAATGGTCTTTCTCACAAAATGATAGTGATGGCTCTAAAATGAACCAGACACTTCAAAACCATAGCTATATGAATGGATTTTGGGCTTGCACTTAATTCTAGCCCTAATCGAAGAACAATTAAGTCTTATGCCATGGCTCTGCTCGATATCTCTTGAAAGAATCACTGAAAAGACTAGTGCTATACCAAAGTGGGTGAAGGAAGCAGATGGTGCCTGGCTATCACAAAGAATAGCACCCGGGGTCTTAAAGGTTTATCTTAAAGCGCGCATCCATCTAAGTGAGGCATCAACTAAGTCCATGTGGAAGAAACCAATGTGACCCAATGATTTTCTATAATAATATCCAAATCCAAAGGAGATATGGTATCAGCACTTAAATTATGGGCACCCGGTTTGCAAGTTCCTAGCAGGATTTGATGCAGCTGTTCCTGCCATCGGGTTGATTCCAACTCGGTGACCCTAAATGACAGAGTAGAACTGTCCTTGTGAATCTTTGTAAGAGTAGAAAACCCCATCTTTCTCCTGAAGAGCAGCTGGTAATTTCAAACTGCTGACTTTGTGGTTAGCAGCCCCACACATAGCCCCCATCCAAAATTAGGGGCTCCTCATTTTTCACTAAAACAAAAACAAACACAGCCAATCTCATTGCCACTGAGTTGATGTTAACTCATAGCAACTCTAAGGACAGAGTAGAACTGCCCCCTTGAGCTTCTGTGGTTTTAATTCTTTATGGGAGTAGAAAGAACTACTTAGGCGAAGCTAAGGGTGATTTAGAACTGCTGGCCTTGTGGATCACAGCCCCAAAGGTAACCACTCTGCCACCATAAGAATGGTACACTCCTGTTCTGACTTGTACAAATTCAAATTAATGGTACAATGATGAAGGGATATTGCTCACAGCCTGGGACTGCTTGTACTTCCAATTAATATATAGAGATTTCTATACTGAAATTCCAAATGGGATTTGAGAGAAATGGATTGGCCCAACCTGAGTCAGCTGTCCGTTCTTGACCTAGTAGCCTTATTGGAGTGAAGCTGGGTGCGAAGAGCAGGGAAATGAAGTAGGGAAGGCAGTCATCTGTGAATGGAAGAACCATTTCCAGAGAGGTGAATCAGGGTAAATTGCGTAAATACCCATGAGCGAGCGGAGAGGCGGAGTTTGAAGCTGGGGGAATGAGTTCTTACAAAGGAGCAGAGGAATACGAGAGCAGGAAATAAAGAAGAATGAAAAATGGCAGGAAAGATCAAAAACGCTTTTTATGAACCAGGATCAGCTATTTTTAACCCCCTGAGTGAGAGTGTTTCCTTTCATTTGACAGTGTGAAAGAGAGCATTGTGAGAACTCCGCCTCCTTCTAAAAGCATTTCCTGACCAGTCATTGCTCACTGACGCCCTTTACCTTTAGACCTCTAGGGCCCTTGTAACTTTTATCTCACTAAGCTCTGGGAGATCTATATATTATTTAATGTGTATGCATTGTGATATGTATAGAAATAATAAGAAGGCATTACAAATGACCTGCCTTTATGACCTACCTGCTCTCAATATACCAAGAGAAGCCATTGGTTAAAAGGCCAGGCTTCTCAGTGCTCTACCCTTTCTTCACACCCCAGCATATAGTTTTGTTGTTAGTTGCCATCAAACCAATTCCAACTCGTCATAACCTAACATATAGCTAATAGAACTAGGGCATTGAAGACTGTGGCCTTTCAGAAACAGATGGCCAGATCTCTGTTCTGAGGGGTCTCATCTATTTTTATATTAAAAAAATCAGACAATTGTACTGGATGCGCTCTAAGATACCTTCAAGCCCCAAACACTCTCTTAATATAAGGTAGAAGCCCCCTGGGGTGAATGGAAACTTTTATGGCACACCAGTCATGGAGTGTCTATGGCAATTTGAGCCTGCAGGTATCGCTGTGGCATAAGAGGAATTAGGAAACAGTGAGGATGGTAACAAACAATAGCAATAAAAAGATGCTTGTAAAGATACTATTTCTATCCCACGCGAGGGAGCAGGTTTCCCCCTCCTGTGGCATCGCGCTCTGAAAGGACTGGGGTCGATTTCCCAAACAGGGCCAGAACCAGAGGGTGTGTGTTCTCGCCAGCTGGACCTCGATATCTAAAAGGATGTCCTGTTTACATTTGGCCTTAGAGTTCAGTGATTGCACAGCCTGAGTGCCCCAGAGATGGGATGCAACTCCAAATGGAGTGTTCACACAAGTTTAAAAAATAACACTCAGATGACCCTGTCATCATACCACCTGGGATGGGTTTACCAAAGGTCTATATTCAAAAAGCCCTTTTAACAGGATGCTAGAATGCTGACTAAGTAGGGTGAGGCATGGTATCCATGGAATACATTTTAGGGTGCTTGGAAGAATTTTCTTCATTCTTTCCTTTTCTTTCTTCTGTCCTCACACTTTTTTTTCCTTTTTCTCCTCTCTCACTCATTTTCTCTCTTTTGAAAAAAAAGAAGGAGAAACAAAGATTTGGCTGACGGCCAGACTCATTTAACGAAATGACTTGTATAGGGGCGTGAACACCAAAGAGTGTAATATTATCACAGCTAAAATATTCAGCAAAGACACAATTATAGAGCAAGTCTACTTTAGGACCAGAAACGTGTTTCTTTTTCTTTCTTTTCAAGAAACAATTGATCTTTAAGATCATGTGTAGGAGGTAGTGAACCAGGATTAAATGGAAGAAAGAAATGTGTTAGTTGCCCTGGAGTCGGTTCAGACTCGTGGAGACCCGATGTACAAGAGAACGAGGCGATGCCCGATCCTTCCCCATGCTCACAATCTTATTATAGTTGATCTAATTGTTGCAACCACCATGTTCGTCCATCTCATCAAAGATTGTCCTGGTTTTCATTGACCTGTGACTGTATCCAGCATCCTTGCCTTTTCGAAACCGAGTCTAGTCATCCCCAGCAATGTGTTCAATGCACATGAGCATGCTGATTATACTTCTTCCATTACAGATTTGTTTGCCCTCTGGCCGTCTGCGGTGTTTTCAATATTCTTCACCAGCACCATCATTCAAAGGCATCGGTTCTTCTGTGGTCTTCCTTACTGGTTGTCCAAGGAATGAGAAACCAAAAAAGTTACTGGAGCTAACTCACTGAGAGAGACAGAA
>NW_022103915.1:92171264-92203941 GCF_000313985.2 Echinops telfairi
GATGCTGCTCTCGCAATAAGTGGAGCCAGGATTAGCAATTGGGTAGCCAAGGAAATGAAGACTAGGTATTCATAACCCACCATTTATCATGGGTTTGCAAGACAACTGCATTTATTTCAATCTCTGGTGTGTACGAAGAACGTGCCTAACGAGCAGGTCAGCACCAGGAGCGTTGCACTGTATTTATCTTTCCTCCTGAAACACTGTGCATAATCAAGGAAGCGAGATGGAGTAATAAAAAACCATCATAGAGTTCGGAAAGCCCTCAATTTCATATTTACATCTTGGAAACAGCTCATTCTGACTTTATAACGCCTTAATTAGAGGCACAGTCATTTTCTTTTCTGTAGGGCATTTTTTTCACCCTCACAATACAAGCATACATTTGGTAACTAATACCAGCAATTAGCCTCATCTGCTATGTAAATGAGTGTAATTGCAATTAAATACGTTAGTAGGCCCAAAGGGAAAACATGCAATCATTACAAAGTAAGTAGGAGCGCATGGTTGAGGGACATTTAGAAGGGTTAGCAGAAGTGCCATTTCCCTGCGCTGTCAAGAGCCTTTTCTATGGTGAGTTATTTCTTTGGGAGCGTTGGAACTTGACTTGAATTTCTTGTTCTCTTTTTCTTACAGAGATGAGGAGAAAGCTGCCCTTTTCAGCATTTCTAAGAGTTGGTTGGGTTTGGTATCAATCAATTTGGGAAATTAGTTTCTTTCCAGCATGGACCCAGAATGGATCCTTAAAATGTCAGCTTGGTATTAGTTGTGTAGTGCAAGTTGAAAAAAGTACCCAATCTCTTTATCAAACAGATATTGGTAATATCCGTATTCACTTCTTAGAAGATCTTCCGGTTGGGAATGCTTGCAAGGAGAGAGACTTTCTGCAAGGGAAGCAAGAAGTACAAAGCTCCTTAATGTCCAGCTTCCCAAGCCGGAGTGTGGACCTCAACTCCACTTCCAGCATTTGCTGGCTGAATGCACTCGGGCAAGCTATGGGCCTGTATCATCTGACCGCAAAACGAGAAGCCTATTCACATAAAGCAACAAGAATACACGGTGGCAGTAAGTGTCCCATCAATAAATGTGTATTTTATTCTTCCGTTTTTCCATACAAGCTTTCTCTTTAGATAAAAATCACCCCATGAAAAACAACACACTGAAGTAAAGCCATTTAGTGTCCAGGAGAAGGAAGCTTGCTGGAGTCAGTCTTATGGCAGGAGGCTTCTTTGGTGGTCATGAACTTGCTGAAATTTTTAATTGCTGTCTTGATTCTAGGGATGAACCAAACTGTGCTGTGGGGTCTTTTGAAAATGAGACTCAAGGTAAAAATAAGTTTGTTTAATCAAATGTACAATGAAGTATGTAACAGATCCCCTACCCCCCACCCCCGACTCCCCATCATTGCTTTGGTATCTAGGAGTATTAGAAGCAAATGTCTAGCCCACCCCTCTCTAGCTAACTACGGAGAACTCAACTGCATTTAGGGTTCTATTGCAGGTTTCCATTTGTCTCTTCTTTATTATATAAAAGTCATTTCCTCATTTGTAAAACTATTTGTCTGCATTCCCCTTGTAGACCCCCTCAAATATTCTCACCTAACTGTAACCTTGAGCAAGTCATTTTGCCTCTCTAAGCTCAGTTTCTTTACCTTTAAAATGTATAGTTGGTTCCACAACCACCTGGATAAATCTTAAATGCATTTTGCTAGATGAAAGAAGCCAGGAGACCTCAAAGGGGTTGATTCCATTAATGTGACATTCTGAAAAAGCAAGACTATAAGGATGGGAAACAACTGAGTGGTTGCTAAAGGTTGGGAGGTAGAGGATGGAGCTTGTTATTAAAGGGACGCATGATGGAATTGGGGTGGGTGCGTGAGGGAACTGTTTTCTATGCAACTTGATGATAGTTATAAGGCTCTATACATCTGTCAAAACCCACAAAAGTGTATGCCACAAGGGAAAAAAATAATTTTACGTATGTGAATTTTTTTCTTAAATCAAGGGTGGGGGTAGGAGTAAGTTGGGCTGGATGAGCTTTAAGGTTTCATCCAGCTTCAAAACATTTATTTTTAATTTAAATAAGTTTTGTTGCTGTTGGAAACAACTGCTTCTATACAATAAAGACTTCAAAAACCAAATGATGCAAAGTCTTTAGTATCAGAGCCAAAGGATGTAAAAGGATATAGAGGGATCTTTCAGACCTCCTTACTCTAGCTCTTTCTACTTTCTCTCTCCATTTCTCCAAGTTCCCGAACCAATAAAAACATTTTAATATACCACCACAAACATTTCAGTCACTTCTTGGTTCCTTTCCAGCCATAAAGAAAAAAGCAGAAAACTTTGTTTCAGGCAATAGAGGTAGGGAGAAAAATGACTTACTTTCCCTATATTTTCTCCTATATTCTGCTTTCGAGAAAAAGGGAGAATGGCATCTCAAAGAAGAACATTAGAGAATATTGTAAATCTCTTTCACCACGTTTGATAGAAAAGAAAATCAAGAGTTCTTATCTTCTTCCCTTGTTCACCTACCACTTAAGCATTATGAGGCGTGGGGAGGGGCTTCAAAGGCTTAATCCTGTCCACCCTCTTGAACTGTGTTATCAGAGAAAAGACTGCCAGATGTTTAGCAATCAAACTTAGTGCAGAACATAACTTTAATGGAAAACAGAAGGGCATTGTGTCCCTCCCACTGTGCTGTCTATCTCAGATACTTTCAGGGGCCCACTTTCCTTACCCTCTTTGGAAAGCACACACACTCGCTTTCTGAAGTGCTTCAGTTGGACCCAATTTGATATAAGACTAAGACGAATCTTCACATACGCTCATGAAATAACGAACTTGGCATCCTTATAAAATCTGTATTTCCTAGGGTCCAGACCACCGTAGAGAGCTGTTAATCAAATACAAATAGGAACATTTGGTATTCAACTCCCCCAGAGGAGTCCAATTTTATTGTCCTTGTTTATATTTGGTTGGTTCCCATGGGACCTCAGATTCCATCCCATTTGGGAGGGTGGGGGAGGATAAAGAACTGGTAACTTATAATGAGTCATGCAGGCATAGGGGGTAGAAAATGTGTTTCTTAAAAGGCAGGAAAAAATGAGATTTGTTTTCTTCCTCTTCCTGGTCCCCCTCATTCAGATCCCCGCCCCCTCTTCTTAAAATTATCCATTATTTCAGAAAGTTTGGATCACTTTGACACCAAAGGAGTCTCAAACATGAACTCAAATGACTGCAGTGGAAAGATTTCTCTTAGCAACAGAGCACTAACGGCACAACCGGCTTGTTTTTCACGAATTTGTCCCATACTTCAAAGTTTTTTTCTTTTCAAACTTATCTCTGAGTTAAGTAACTGTCTGGGGGCTATAAAACAAGTCCAGGACATCTGGCTATAGTAGAGCCATGGATAAGTGTAATGGAAATTTTATTTTAGTAGTTACTTTCCAACACTAAATCTATTTAGGGACTTTTCAATTAAAAAAATACCCTGGAAGATTATTCTTCAAGTGATCAAGTCATATATTATTACCAGCCTACTGGGGCAAATATTTTCATTGTTTTGATGTTAGAGTGGTCAAAATGGGCAGTTGCTTTCAAATGTCTGTTAATTGTCATGTGGATCTCTTTTCAGCTATACCTCTGGACCCGCTCTTACAAGGACAGCAAGAAAGGTAGAATGCAATAAATGGAAATTCAACATGAAGTCATTTATAGATTTTTTTGAGTTTTATGTTGTTAGATTTTCAACCTTCAGAAATAGTGAACCCAGGAGGCATAACTCCTAGCACAATTGCAATTTATAGAATTGTTGTTCGAGTGTCACTCTATTGTTTAAGTTATCATACTTCGCCTTATATCAGGTTTCTCAGTACTCTAGATACCTTGCCTATCTTATTTTCCATTGGGTTTCCAGTACTTACTAAGCAGAAGGCATTCAATAAACAGAGAAAGGATCTTGGATTGAAATTGCTCAAGCCTTCACAGAGAAGTTTGCTTTCTCAGACCTCTGAGAGGGCTCTGTATGCCCAACTTGATTGACAGATGGTGTTTGGAAAGGGAAATTGTTCAGAAGGTAATAAAAATATCTTTGTTTATAGTCTGCGACTGCAAAACCAAGTCAGAAAGTTCTCAGGCCCACTTTCCAGTTCCCTGGTCTAGACTGATCTCTCAGACTGAGATGGGCCTCATTTGGGTTCCAGTCGGCCGAGTGGGAGAGCTCAGACTCCCTGATCCTGAGGTGGACCTTCAGCTAATACAGCCATCTTCCTCTGCATATTCTCTGATGATAATATGTTTCCCTCCCTCGATTGCTTATGAGATGCAAGAGCCCTTTCTGTGTAAATACATTTTTAAAAATTTTCGCTCCCGAAAAGATCATCAAGCTTTTGGCCTGCTCTTCCCCCCATGTTCACGGTCATGTTCCCAGTTAAACAACAGACGCTAGACTGGATCCCCATGGATATCACTTACTGGTATGTTAGGCATTCAAAGGACTTGAATTTAGGGGAGGAACATTTAATATCAAACATATCTGTCAATTTTGAGCTACTGCTCTCTCCTAGCTTATTTCTCTTCCTCATGTATATTAAAAAAATAAAATACTCACTGCAAATTCCTGAAATCAGGAGTACGTTTTTCAAGATGAAAGTATTTTACAGGAGAAAAAAAAATCAAGAATGTGCTCGTTTAATTTTAAGGAATGAATTGTTATGTATATGATTTAAAAATCATTATTTACAGAAAAATTGGGATTATATGAAAAGAAATTTCTAGTGGAGCCATTTATCAGAGAAGTGTTATTTCATCTGATGAAAGGGGAATGCATGTTAAGTAGTCTCAACGGAATATTCTGAGGTGTACCAGTGCATAGGGTACAATTTTTTCCCCTTTAGGTCAAAAATTTATATACTTAGAATTTTGAAGGCTGCTGAGATTCGTTTTGATTAATAGGCATAGAAACTAAGATCAGATAAACTTCATGATCATTTATAAAAAAAAAATTTAAGTGGACAAACTACGCTTTTAGAATTAAAAATAACAAGTCTTATCTTAAGTTTGATTGCTTTTTTGGCAACAAAAACAGCAATGCTTGCTTTATGGCTACCCAGAAAGTGGAGCTAAGTCAAACTGGGATTTGAAAACTTAAGGGCACAGCCAACCTGGACATGGATTTCATTGGCTCCCCCAAAGGATGAAGTGAGTATAGAGACTTGTTTCCTGTCTTGGAAAAAAACCTGAAAGTATCTCCTCTACTGCTGGGCAGGGTGCATCGAATCACATGAAAATAGGGGCTGAGTGGATGAAAATAAGGAGGTTGGTGTGGTCGCAGTGGGAAACTGGTTATAGAACACAAGGGTTTTCATCTCATAATTAACCACAAGGCTCATGCTGTTCTTGCGGATCATACACATATCTGACTCACATCACAAGTAGAAGTAAAATCAAAGCAATATTTAGAAGTATCTTATGAGTTATAGCCTTCCCTCACATTCTACCCTAGCTTGAGAGTTTAATTTTACCATTGTTTTAAAAGGCTTAGACTTTGCCCGTTTGTTCTTAGTTGGGAGCTCCACTGAAACCCATTCATGCTGATTTGACTTGCTGGGGACCCCGCTTCCAGCACCACAGCAGCCTGCATGCCCCCACAGCAGGACCAACGGCCAGATGAGTGGTGATGCGCTATTTGAAAATAAGAAAGAAACAGAAAGACTGACAGACACACACAGAGAGAGAAACAATTGTCATTGAGTAAACTCTAATTTATGGCAACTTTGTGTGTGTGTCCAAGCAGCACTGGGCTCTATCGGCCTTCAGTGGTTGATTTGTTTGGGGGGTCGCTTGCCAGCTCTTTATTCTGAGGCATCTCTGTGTCAACTCGAGTCTCTAACTTTGGAGTTAGAAGTTGAGTGCATTCATCATTTATATCACCCAGGAACGCCTCCTGGAAACCCACCTCACTGTTATCCAGTGAACTCGGGTTCCGACGCTGTACTATGGGACAAAGTAGAACTGCCCCTTGGGGTTTTACTGAAACAGAAAGTTCATCTTTCTCCCAAGGAGTGTCTGGTGGGCTCTGTTAACTGTGTGGCTGGGAACTCAATGTATATCCCATGATCTGCCCCCAGGACTCCTCCTGGCAATAGTAGCAACTTAATAAATATTTGTTCAACGAGGGAGTGAAAAGGGGAAAACAGAGATTTGTAAGATGAAGCCTTTGCCCGCAAGACAGCTATTGATTATAAAAACATTCACAGAGTGCTCTATAGTTCATAAAACATATTGATTTACGTTAATACCTATAGCATGGCTCCGGTTTGGGCTTGCTCCAAAACCACGGGCTGATTTGTTTGGTAGTTTTTTTTAAGCGCAGATGTGTGCAATCCAATCTGAGTTAGGGAAATGGCCTTCTGCTCAGAAGTTGTCAAATCTCGGGATGCAGCCAGGGATCAGTATTCTTAAAACTCCTCCAGCGGATTCATGCCCACAGCCACTGCTACTGTTTGCTGAGGATGTCCTAGGGGCCACTCCTGTCTCTGGAGTCAAAATGGGTTTGAATCCCATCACTACCCCTTTCTGACTCTTCACCAGTGAGTTGAGCCAACCTGTTCTCTCACCTATAAAATGGGGAGAATGCCAACAACTACCCATCATAGGACAATTGGGTGGACTCAAGGAGATGATTGATATACTGCAGGTAGACCTAAGGTCTTGGAGCGGAAGTGGCATTCGGACATTCACAATTGCTGACCATCAAGCACTGTGGCTTCTTTGAGTTTTAGTACCAAACCCAGACCCCAGAGTCCATTCTCTTGTCTCCTTTGGGTGAAGCTCCTCTCATGGTGGTTTGTCCCATGGGTCTAACCACAAGATGGCTCAAGAAGTTCACACCTCGTCATTCCAGCCAGGACCAGCTAGACGTTTTGACAAGTTCAGAATGGAAGAGACTGTGGCATTTCCGGTCCCTCCTGCACTTCCCACTGGGATGAATGTACTCATGTTTTCTCAGGATTTCCAGGGCGGCCTGGCCTGGAAACCAGAAGTTAAAGTTATCTAAAAGATAAGCTCAGGAACAACGTGATTTGGATCTGGTTTCAAAGGTCACTGGAGGTTCAGAAGCAGAGCCGAGGATGGCCGCTTCAGGGATGGTGGGAAAAGGTCCAGCATTTGCCCACAGGGAGGCATGTTACGTGGGAGAGAAAAAAACAAACTTTGACTGAAGTAAATAGGTGGCTAAGCCAGTAGGTATCCTTACGTGAATGATAAACCACCATCTCTGGCTCTGAGATAAACAAATAAGCAGCTGTGACAGAATAAAGTTTATCAGAGTGTGATAGGAAGGTCAGGCATGACAAATTGTGAAACTGGGCTGTTTTATTATGTAACTCGCTTTGCTGCTAAATTTAAACAGGATCAACCTTCTCTGGAGGCGTGTGGGTGGAGAGGTGAAGGGCCCGAGGAAAAACAATGGTCTCTGTTTTCATAACATACTTTCATTTTAGGCCGTAGCTGGATGGGACCTATCCGCTACCAGTACATTTTTTGCCAATTCTGTATTATTATTATTATTATTTTAATTGAGCCTGCCCTATTTTTCTGTTGAACTACTTACTCCATGCAGAGCACTTTTCTCCGGCCTCCCTGGAAGTGGAATTGTCTCGGCCTTTCCCCTCCAGAACGCAAAACATAAACATGCAGCCATTAAAATGGAAACCGGAGCTTGGTTCTCACTGTTTCACCAGGCTCCTTAGCACTGACCTCTGACCCTCATCAAGGTCCCATGGAAAGTCTGGGGATCTGGGGTGGAGAGTTCACTGTGGGATTTTTTTTTCCCTTTTCTCTCTGTTATGATTGTTGTTTCCTTCTCCCGGATTATTTTGGCTTAACCTGGGGCTGTGATGTAAAATCAGCCCCTTTCAAGAGCTTTGCCTGACCTTGCTTGAGTGGGGGTTAGAAGAAGGGATTTGACTATTGCCCAAGCAACTGGAAGCTACCATCTCCAAGTCTTCATCTGAAATTCCTCTAAGAAAACAACAACAGCAAAAATAGCAGTGCTCCATTTCTGGCCTTGCTGTTGGTAGGAACCATTGAGTAGGCTCCGATTCAAAGCAAGCCTAATCGAACGAAACACTGCCTGCACCTCCACCCACCTATTTGAGCCTGTCCTTGCAACTACCGTGCCAGCCCACCTCATTGAGAGGCTTCCTCTCTTTCACTGGCCCGCTACTTGACCAAGCACCATGTCCTACTCTAGGCATGGGCCCCTCCTGACAACAGTAAGTGCTCAGCATTGATAGTGAATTGGTGAAACTACGGAGTTGTCAGGTGTCTTTTTTAATTTTTTTAAAGATCAGGTAAAGTACTCTTTCCCACATTTTTCTTGAGTTAGACTATCAAATCATAATGTTTTATAATGAAGAGACGTTTCCTGATCATCCTATGAAAAAGATCTAACAGTTTAAAGAATCGTTTGTTCTTCCCGAGCAGTCTGAGAGGATGAAATCAGGAATATAATAAGAATGCAATTTTAGATATTCTGGCCGAATGGCTAATTTACACATACATTTAGGAGTAATCAGCATAGGACCGAGAAGTGTTCGATAAAAGCAAAAATGCAAGTCTCTCACGATGAGGCAGAATCATCTTTTCCTGTGGTAGTGGACTTCTTTGCATGTCTTGTTGGGTCAGAGACTTCTGTCTGCGGAAGGCCAAGTCTCATCTTCCGGCCTTTCCCATTTGTCATAGTCTTTCTTGTGAGTCAATTCCAGTTTGTACAGCAACAGCCACTTTGATGTAAATGTCCAGCTAAAAGAAGTTGGAAAGATTTCTTACAGGTATTCTGAATTTTCTTGTGAAAAGAATATTAACAGGAACAAAGAATGTTTTTACAACTTGTTTTTTTTTCCCTCCTAAAGAATTACCGTATATGTAGAGAATAGCCCCACACCATACCCACTTCCCTAGTCAGTTCCAATTCATAGCAGCACTCGTGGGTTTCTGAGACTACAAATCTTTAAATCTTTCTCCGAGGAGTAGTGGGTAGGTTTGAACTACCAACTCTGCAATTTGCAGTCCAACACTTAACTTGACTACAAAGCAGTTCTGGGGGACAAATGGAGTTCTCTCTTTAGAATGCAAAACCTCAGACTTAAGTAGGCTAAGTGTCTTGACTGAAACCACACAGTAAATGTTTTATATACAAATTAAAGACATGCCTATATAAAAAACTTCACTATGCATATAAAGTGATGTTTTATAGATAGTGGTGAAAATACACAGATCAAAACATAGACCATTTCAATAATTTCTACATGTATATTTCCATGTCATTGATTATATTTTTCAAGTTGTATAATCATTCTCACTACCCTTTTCCATCTCAACCCACCACCATTCTTTTAAACTCGGTGTCTCTAAGCAAAAGCTACCTCTTCTCCCGTCCCTCTCCTCCCTTGTCAACCACTATCATTGTTTCTATGCCCGTACTTGTCTCTTACATGTGTGACCAGGCAGTCTTTGCCCTGTAGGGACTGACGTATCGTGCTCGGCTCAGCGTGCTCTTTTCAAGGTTCGTTCACGCTGTGGCACGAATAGAGGCTGCTCCTCTCCTGATGACTGAGCAATAACCTGTGGGTTTATATCCTAGTTTGCTTCTCCATTCATCTGTGGATGGACGTTTTGGTTGTTGTGAGTTTCATTTTATACAAAACTCTTGTTCTCAGCCTCTAGAACCATATATTATCTATAAGAAATAACAAAAATTAGAAGAAAAAATCCTGCCTTACCTTAGAAAAGGAGCTGGGGGGGGGGGGGGCTAGTGAGTTACCTTCCTAATTGCAAGGCCCAAAGTCGAAACCACTGGCTGCTCCCGGCATGACAATGGGGCTTTCTACCACAGTGACCCTCCCCATCTCAGACACTCACGGCCGTCCTGCCCTGTCCTATCGGGTCCTGATGAGTTGGCATCGACTCGATGACAGTGAGTTTGGTGTTTGGTCCTTTAGAAAACATGTGCCTTCTGGACTAAGGAAACGATGGAAGGAGCCCGGGAAATCGGGTCCTTGTTGTACCACACCACTACTGTTTTCAAACACCCTTTCTCTGTCTGTCTGTCTGTCTGTCTGTCTGTCTCTCTCACACACACACACACACACACACACACACACACAATCTTGACCTCAAGCACCTTACAACTTAATGAGGAAGAAAAAAAAAATTTTCAAAAGAAAACCTTCTTAACTGACATTTTGCTGTCATTTCTGAGCACTTAGATAGCTTCATTAGACTTGATATATTTCCTCTTAAGCATTCTTCAACTCTTTGATGTGCCTGCTCAGTCTTTTTAAATGAAATTTACACCATTTAAAAAATTATCTTGTTTTTTTTAAATCTCCTCTTCCTCCTCCTTTGCTTCCTAGGGCCTAGCATCATGCTGGATACACAGCAGGCAAGCAATGGATCTGTTGACTGATTTAATAAAGGTCATGAGGACAATCAATTGCTAGGGGTGGTACCACCATCTCTTCTGTGTGGACATGGGATGGATCAGAAGAAGGCTATCCGTAAGTGGTGTCTATTTCCTCATTCAGATAAGGAGCCGGGTCTGAAAAAGGGCAAAATTCCGTTTCCTTCATTAGTGTAAGAGCTCAACTGTTAACTGAAAGGTTGGGGATTCGAACTCACCAACCACTCTGTGGGAAACAGCTGTGCCATATGCTTCTGTAGAGATTACCTGTGAAACTGTCTTTCCCTGTCCTGGAGAGTCGCTATGAGTTGGAATTGGCTTGATGGCAGTGGTCTTGGTTTGATGTTGGTATATATGTACAGCTCTTGGGAAATCTAGATATTGATATTTATATTTGTATTATACACATGCGACTCATATACACGCAGAGCAATGTAGATTTGATATGCATATCCCTTTGTAGCTGATAAAATGGAGACACATAGCCATCTAGTGACTTGTTTATATTCACATCTTATAAGTGGTTGAGCCCTTAATATAGTGATTATTTTCTTTACCTACTAGGCTCATGATCTTTCCAGCCCACCATGCTGTTTCTCTCATTCCATAAGCGACCAGTGCAGTGATCAGAGTTTGTGTGACTCTGGAGTGACAACCCTGCCTCAAGGGATAATTGCAAATACCAGTAACCTAGAGTCCCAAACTATGATGTGGCCTTGCAGCTTCGAGCATGATAAAATTGTAATAACAAAATCTGAGGCCTTAGAGAACTAAAGCTTGCATGAAAAGTCAAATGTAGCTCCAACATTGCATTCTAAACCTAGGGAGCTATTTTGGTTCCCTTGACCAGCATACTTTTGGCTTGGGTTCAGGAGGAAGTTTAATGTAAGCTCCATGGGCCAGCTGACCTACTGGAGGGAAAATTAGAACATCATTTTCCTTTTCTCAGAACTAAGAAGGTACATTTAATAACAGCTGTCTGAAGGAGCCGAAAGGTTGCTATTTATAACATGGTTGAAGAAAGATAATTTAGTAATACAAAACAAGCAGCCATTACTACAGTCTGCTTTTTGTGACTAATGCAACCACAGAGTATGACTGAAATTCCGACTCAGCGACACAGAGTCATTGGTGGATCAGCTCCATCATCTCGCCCAAACAACAGCAACAGTCACGCCACCACACCACTACTGTGTTATATTACATTTTGGGCTGGGGTGGAGTCATCATTGGAGTTCAGCTAGTTTAGATCTGCTAGTCTCACATCTGTATGGATGCAGACTGTCCAGATTCCGAGGTTTCCGTCGGGCCCCACTGCTTTGCTCCTACCCAGCTGCACAGACTCTGTCTCTCAGCTTTAGGAGAGATCATGACTACCATAAATTTTATATGCATTAAATGCAGTTTCCCCCCTTGTAATCATTATTAATATTTGATGGCCAAGGTATTATTCTTTACTGATAATTTTATAGATCATAGTTAATTTAGAAAGAAAGAAAGAAAAAAACCCCGGGAACTGTAATGCAAAGTCGTGCAGCTCCACTTTAAAAAGTGACCTTGTCAAGAGACGCATTTTTACTTCAATTAAATTCAAAGTCAGTCAGTCCCATAGGTAATGTTAGCAATTATAAGAATACTTTGCAAAAGTAGTTAAAAAACACTCAGAGAACTTTTATGTGATGCTAGGTTTTAAAGCAAGATGACTTTTCTTCCAAAACTTAATTCTTTATGAGATCATTTTGGAGTGTACTGTTACATAAAACATGAGGTCAGTCACTGAGGCTAATTAAATTTTAGTAGGAGCAAAAGTCACCAAAAGGTTTTTGCATTCATCCTACCAATTCTGAAACAGTGACACAATGCAGCATTAATAACCTGAGAATTGCTAATTATTTCAACATGAATAGCGATATCAACGCTGTCAGTTTAATTTAATACACTCAGGAGAATTCCTGCAGAATGCATGATTTCTCTATTATGTCCTGGTTTTCACAACCCCTAAAAGCTATAAATTCTTTCTTTTCTTCCGAGGGAGAGGTTAGTAGTCTAGACCCTTCTCCCCCCCGCCATTTTTGGGGTGGGGAGGAATACCACAATAATTTTTATTATTTAAAGAAACGGGAAGTGAAAACCAAGCAGAGATTTGATAATGAAGGTAGCCCAGGTTTTTTCTGTGATCTAGGAAGAGGCAAAATGTTCCTCCTCCAAGAATTAACAGGCTCATATCTTCAACCGGCTCCACTGGAATGCCTGCTTTAGAAGTGGGGTTGACGTGTTATCTCATTGTACGGGAGATAAATTGAAAGTGGAACAAGGAATGAAAGTTAATGGCAACCATTTGATTAAATAAAAAGTAGGTTTTGGTCCTTAGGAACTTTACTATGTCAAAATGAGGGATTTATTCACTGATTTCTCAAAGTGCTTCATTTAGAGGTCAATAGAGAATAGCTATACGTTTTTCATGGCCAGAGATAAGGGTGTTGGCTGTCTTGAAATTCATTCCATAAAACATTAATTGGATACTAACTAGTTGAAAAGCATTAGGCAGACACTAAAATAATCAAATCTCAGGATTGAACAAGACCTTTAGACCATATATTCTCAACCTTGAATAACAACTATGTCAATCCCTTAAAAGTGATTGACCAGTGTTGACTTGTATAGCTCTAAAGACAGGAACCTTACTACTCAATTTTTAGAATATTATAAATCGTTTGAAAATTATTCTTTAAGCCAAACTCAGTCTTCTAAACCATGTAATGTTTTAGCGTCTCCAAAATGTGGTAACTAGTGTGTATTGGGGTGATAGGCAGGTTGTTTAATTTTAATAGCAATATACACTTTTACATTCATCCAATAAATATCCTAGTGTGCCAGAATTTTGGTTTCATAAATTGTTATTATTTTGGGTGAAGTTAAAGGAAAGAGAGGGAAATTGAGGGAGTGAGAAAACAAGTAAGTGCGGAAACACTGAAAAATGGATATGACCACCATTCTGAAGGCTATTGCCGAGAAGGAGAAATGTGCAAGACAGTAGCTTATGTCTACACTGCAGGTTTATGTCTACACTGTGGGCTGACATCTACACTGCGGGCACCAGAACAGATCTCATGTTCCTGTAACATGGCCGAACTGTACTTCATAAGATTAGTTAAGAAGGGGTATGCAGATGACTGGGGGCAGGGAGAAGTGCTAGAAGACTGTCTAATAAGGCGGGAACCACGGTGATGACCAGAAATAGGGTGCACGAAGCAAAATGGTGTGTCAATTTGTGGGATATTATAGAAAGAACATGGTCTTGGGTCTTAGTGGACTCATCTTTTTTTTAAACTATAAAATCATAGAAACATTTACTAAAAAAATTATATAAATGTGAATGTATTGTTTCTCCATGTACTGTCCATCTAAGATCATGACACTTCTGATGGTGGGGTTTCCATATCTCTTTTCCATCCTCAAGGAATTTCTCCCTCTTTAATTTACACCACGTAAAAGTGTAATTTTGGTATCTTCATTGAACTAAAATCATGTTTTTTGGAAGTGTTCTTTGACTTTGGAAACAGGAAAGAAGTCTGAGGGGGCAAGACCAGGGCTATAGAAGAGAAGGGATAAGTCTTCCTGACAAAATCCTCACAGTTCAGTCCTCGCCCTCTTCAAAGAATTAGGAAGCTCATTCCTTGGCAAAGTTTCCTGGTCATTTTCTCACTAATATAGTTTTCCATTTTCTTTTTTGAAATCATTTTATTGGGAGCTCTTACATCTCTTATCACAATCCATACATATCTTCATTGTGTCAAGCACATTTGTACATTTGTTGCCATCATCATTTTCAAAATATTTGCTTTCTTCTTGAGCCCTTGGTATCAGCCCTCATTTTTCCCCTCCCTCCCCAACCCTCCCTCCTTCGTGAACCCTTGATAATTTATAAATTATAATTTTTTTCACATTTTACACCGACTGATGTCTCTCTCCCCCACTTTTCTGAGTTCATTGGACTCATATCTTAATCCTACTTCTTCTCCAATCAGACCTCCTTTACTTCTCTGGCCTCCTCACCTGTGAAAGGAATTGCTGCCCTCTGTTATCACAAACATTCCTCCAACTTTAAAGCCCCTTGAATTTTTAAGAATGGTTGTTAAAGTTAGGGTTTGGAAGAAGTAAAAAAAGATATATATGTATATATATATATGTGTGTGTATATATGTGTGTATATATATGTGTATATATATGTGTGTGTGTGTATATATATATAATGAGAAAAGAAAGAATCACAGACACCAGTGGGGTTTATAATAAGAAAATCTAAGGAAAAGATGATTTGGAATCCATGGACAAGCAATGATGGATTTGGATTGTTTGCAATGGACAAATCTAAGATTTCCCCGGGTGGCCAGGACTGACAGGTCCTGGAAACGTAAGAAGGAATTTTCTTCTGTGTAAAATTAGACCAAGTTTATAAATGTGAGGGCACTTCCAAAAGCTCAAGGAAAAATGGCATTTTCTTCTAATTCCCCCTTTTCCTGATCATTTCGAAGCCTTTCCCTATAATATATTCACTGGTCACTTGCACAGAGAGATTGTTTCTAGAAGTCCGAAAGGAGCAAAGGCAGATCAAAGAGAAAGGGAAGAGGAAATTGAGGAAGAAAGGAGTCAAAAGCTATTGAGGGCCTATCATGGACATGGTATGTCATTTCCATGATCTCCTTTAAACTCGAAAACTTCCTGTGGGATATCTCTCATTCTCCTCATTTTACAGGTTAACACATAGCTGGGATTTGAACACAAGTCTGTCTGGCTCTCAACTCTATACGATGCCAGTCTCATGAGTCACACAGAGATATGTGAATCAGGCAACAAGGTTTACACGGAGTCTTCAGAGCAGTGGAAGGAAAGCCCACACAAAAGTAGCATGGAGTCAGAGAAGCCAAGGCCTGGGAGAAGGAAAGGAAGGGGTAAATCACATTAACTGTTATAGAGAGGTGAAGGGGGATATGAGCTACCAAAAGCTTTTCAGTTGGTGACAATGAGGTCGAAGGCGCCTGTGTTAGTGTGGGTACTTTAGAGAAACAAATTCACAGAAACGCATGTATAAGAGAGAGTTTTATATAAAGGTTAAGTGCGCATCAAGAAAACATCCCAACCCAGTGCTGCCCAAGCCCACAAGTCCAACATTAACCCATATGTCGGACACCAATCCACAAAGTCCTCCTCCATCTCACAAAACAGACGCAATGATGCTGACTACAGGAGGTAAGCTGAGTCAGTGAATGTGTAAGCATCTCAGCGCTGGCAGGGGTCTCCACAGGTCTGCTCCAGCACCCAGGGATGTATCGGGGTAGGTCCATGTGGCTTCTCCTCAGAGATATCTTGCAGGAAGTGAGCCTTGCCAGCTGAAGCAGGGAACCAGCTAAAGCAGCTGCACCCTGGTGTGACCATCAGAAAGCAAGAGACCCGAGAACTAGAAAGGTGAGGCTCACCTAGCCACTTATCCCTCTGCGCTTCAATTAACCCCATGTTTGTTTATTGGCCAGGTTGGCACAATAAACTAGCTACCTCAGTGCCTCATCTCAGAGTTTTTTAATGTATTGATTGAAGTGGACCTTAGCTTGGAAGGCATAAATTATAGGTATGATAATAATAGTAATAAATACATACTGGCCACCATACCAGACACTTTTCTAAGTGATTTGTAAGTATGACCTCTTTTGATTCTAATGCTATCTGGCTCATTGGATGATTTGGGCACAGAGGGTTCAAGGAAGGAAATAGCTTAACTCTCTCCTAATAGTCTTTCAATCCCATTTTTCTCTGTTGTCCTTGACTCCTTCTAGGTAATATCTCGGGTAGAGTTTCCTTGATTACTCTTCAGGCACTGAATTGGAAATTACTATGTTTGTTAGTTTCCGTCAAGTCAGTTATGACTGATGATGACCCCAGGTGTGCAGAGTAGAATTGCTCCATAGGGGTTCTAAGGCCATGACCTCTGGGAAGGAGATTGTATTGTAAGATGCCTCTGGGTGAATTCAATCCATCACTTTTTTCAGCTAGAAAACAAGTGCTTAAGCCTTGCGTCACCCATGGACAATGGATTAGATGTGCTGGTAATAAGAAAGAAGATGTTCCTTATGTACTGATATAAAACTCCAAGTGGATAAAAATCAAGAAAGTGACTGGGCTACCAATATGTAACAAATGGAACACATATGTATTCATATTTAATTATGTATACATTAAATCTCATTTAGAACATGCCACGGAATATCACTTCCAATGTATGGGAGAATTATTGACTGGGGACATGGTAATGGAGGAAACTTTGTACTAAATATTATTTTGTCCTCTTTGATTTTTCATCTGTGTGATGGAATCATCTATGGATCTTAGTCAGCTGTTGCCACAATAAAGCTGCGTAACAGTCATCCCCAAACTCAGTGCCATGAGCGTTGATTCTTCTGCTCAGAGAAAAGCAGGTTGGCTGAATGGCTCTGTTTCATACCAAAGCTTTACAAAGTGCTTATGGTAACTCCACTTCGTTTGTCTTATATGGGGCCCGGCCTGGCGGGCCATACACTTTCTGGGGAGTGTTTGTCTCATGGTGAAGTCAGGAGCTCCCCCCAGGTGACAGAAGACATTCACTTGATAAATAAAGGCCCACGCTCAGCATGTTCATATCATCACTTCCACCCCCCCACACTGAACAGAATAGGAAGCGTAATTCTGCATGGAAGTGGAGGGTGTGAATCCTGATCAACCAGTCACGTACCACACTAGTTTAAAAAATTAGGTTTCATGGAGCCTAACATCCCAATCTCTCCTCCAGTTCTAAAACTCCATGGCAACTTGGCTCGACACAAGTATGGACATCTTAGAGGGGAAAGTTCACGGCCAGTTGGGTTTGCTTTCTCCTCCCTGCTTCTGATCTCCCTGCTTCTTCCCTTTCTCATTCCTCCTCCAATCTTCCTTCCCCTCCTCTTTCCCATTCTCTTCATGGTCCCACTTTCTAGCGTGGAGATGCTGTTTTTGTCCACCCCCCGAGCTCGGTGCAAAGAATCAAGATGATTAGGAGGAAAGAACAAGTTTGAATGTGGCAGGTCCTCTCAGAACACACAGCAGGGCAAATGAGCCCTGAGGACACAGAGGTGAAACCCCTCAACTGCTAACCCACCAGCCTCCCTCCCTGTGGGGGAAAGATACGCCTGTCCTGCAGGGTCACTATGCGTCAGAATTGAGTTCACAGCAATGGGTTTGGGTTTATTTTATGCATAGTTCATGCTCAGTTATCGATCTCTTATTTCATGAAAAACCTTTTGGGTTCTTTAGACATTCCTGGTAGGGACTGCCCACTGGACATTTCTTAATAGAGTTGCTCTAGCTTTGGAATGATTTCCCTTAACTCCTACTTTGGTCCTTCACCTCTTACAGAGGTTTTCAGTCAGCCAGTACTATTGGGGAGCTGCTTTCAAGGGCTCAAGGCCCGATTCTGTATGTTGCCTTTGAGAAACAGACACGCTGCTCTGCTGTGGATGAAAACGCAGCCTGCCTCCATTCTGGAGCCCATCCTTCCTCTGCTCACAGAGGCAGTTCAAGCTAGCCACAGACCACTAACCTTGACAGTGAAAGTCAGGTACCAGTGTGAGAACCAGCAAGGTTTTCACGAACCCTTTCTCCAACTGCCTTGAGTAGTTAGGAAGCACTCCATGCTTCCCAAACAGACCCTCACTTTTCTCTCAGACTCTCTGGAGTCTGTCAGAGCACAGGTTAGCTTGGAGAGGTGGACAGCATCCAGAGACTGGATGGATTCTAGATAGCACTTTGTTCCTAAGAGTGTCTGTGATGAATGAAGATCGAGTCCAATGCCGTTTTTTACAGAGATGAGGAAACTGGAGCGCAGACAGATGTTCACTTCCATCTCAAAGAATCTGTGTGGTTTGGACCATTGTATAATGTTTTTTTCCACTGAACCAAAGCAGGAAGTCTTTCCTTATGTTTAAAACACAGCCCTCCTGTATGACTTAGATGCTTTCTCCTTGTTCTGGTCCTGGCAAGGAGGGAACCAAGAGAGCAGCTGGTAACTATTTTTCACGTGAACATGATAAATAAAAAGCCTTCCAAAGCTGCCTTAAGAGCTAGGATTTCTTTGAGAGTTTTAAGCTTTAGGGACTCATTTTAGTCCGTTCAAACCACAAAATACTTTGATTCTAAAGACCTTCTTCTGAAAGACCCAATAAAGATTTCGCCCCGCAGTTCATTTTTCAATAGCCCCTCTATAGGGCTAGGAGGACCAATGTAATTCAAAGTCAGCTGGACTTGAACTCATTTTTGGGGGGAGAAGGGATATTTCCAACCAGTTAGTTACATTCCAAACTTCTCTCTGTAGGCGCTGAATCACTTAAGTAAAAAAAAACATTCTTAACTCTGAATATAGGATTCTTAAATATGAACCGATGCTATCTTTTTTCCTTCTTTCTATTTTTAGAAATTTAAAATTCATTAAGTTCTTAACCTTGGGAAACTTGCACCCTCCCACCTCACTGTCTATCAACTTCAGGTCTCCCATCCCCCTTGTCACCGGTTCTCTCCTGATAAGGATATATTTTAGTTCTCTAGTGCGACTTTTCTCAGACTTCTTAAAATTATTGCCTTTTCTATGCCTTTTTTTAAAAGACTCAGAGCATGCACACACATGCTCACATTCACACACACAAGGTAGATAAAAGAACAAGATCTGTCTTCTGCGAAAAATTCTCCCTCTCCTCAGGTACTGTAGGAGTCTCTTTTCATATTCCTGCTTGCAAATAGAAGGGGAGGCCTGCCTCATGATTGCACATTGTGCCTCCGAGCAGACTTTCTTACCAGTACAAGTCCTTCCCCAAAGGAAATGAGAGAGCTATTTAAAACAAGCAATAAATCCATTTAGAACGCAGCACAATGTGAGGAACACCTCTTCTGGGGAGGAATAAAAGGAAGAGAAGCAAAGAATTAAATGGGAAAAAAATAATAAAGGATTGCAAAAGATATTTTGGACCCAGCAGCATTCACTGAGTCCAAACATAGAAATTCAATTCAATTTATCATGCAGACAAAAGATTAATCACTTGCAGAAATCTTGAAATCAGTGGGCTGCTTGCAGAGTCGTTAAAAGGGAAAAAATCAGGATGATCTGCTGTATAAGAAACTTTCCTACACAATTTGATTTTCTTGCTGTGACGGGATTCATCTGAAATCTCCACCTTTCAACCCCAGAGCGAGTTCATAGACACTCACTGACAATTCCTGAGAAGGTTCAGATCCTCTTCCTTTGGAAAGTCAGTACCTCCTCGGCCGTGGCTAATTCATCGGGATACGTAATGCTTGGGTGGTGTCTCCTTATTTTTGTGGTTGCTGTTGTGTAGTACATTGAAAATGAAGGATCATATTCTTTAAGTGTCATTCATGAATGCTGTTTAAGTGTATGATCTACTGATGAGTTTCTTGTATTTTTTTAGGCTAAGGAGCAAGAAAATCTTACATCTCCAGGGTTGTATTTCTGTTACTGGTATTTTTGATTTTTCCATTCGATTCCATTTTTCTACTAATTCCATCTCAAGTTACTTAGAGGAACTGTGACTGCCAGTCAAGGTCTCTTGGCACCTCTGGTCATGGCTTCCACCTGTGTCCCCCAAATTACCCCTGGATTTTGACATGAGCAGAGTGGCAAAAAAAATCACTGAGAACTCCGTCTATGTGTCCTTGCTGCCTGGACATCTACGTTGCCTTGTCTCTTTTTCTTGCTGAGTTGTTGTTAAACCTTCTTTGAAACATTATGAGCTACACAAAATTGTGTTAATAAATTTGTTTTCTCTTTAAAGTAGAATCCGTTTTGTTCATAACCACCAGATTCCTGATGGAGACATACTGGATTGGTCTCAACAATCCACAGTACAATTGGCTTCTCATTGCTAGCGAGGGACAAGGGAAGTTCTCTTGGGGACAGGAATTTATTCTCTGCTGCTGATAGCATGTCTACCTTCTTGATACAAAACGTTACCCCTTTCATCCTCTCTAACACTTCTTCAAATTTAGCTTTGTCATGAAAATCAATGAGCCCAACGTTTGATATACTACATATCTTTAAGTATGTATACTTAAATAAATAGACTACATGCCCCTCCAATCCTCTAACCCCACCAAACTTAGTCAGATTCATTCGCTGTGTGCTAGATCCCAAAGCCGACTCACTCTGTACAGAGACATTCTCTCAGCAGTTCTATTGAGATGAGTTGTTAGATGGTGGGAGGTGGGGGTGGGAGCAGAGAAAAAGTTGAGGCACAATGCATGAACTCGGGAACTTTTAATGAAGCAAAGCAGCAGAGACCACTTGGTGCAATGCTGAATCACTGCTAGCATAGGTAAACCATCCACAGGAAAATCATTACAAGAATTCCCTCTTTCGCCAAAGCAGGGGAGATAAAGCATGACAAGGGCCAGGGCCAGTTGATCCTGACTCACAGAGACCCTAAATATGCTCTCCTAGACTGTAAATATGGATGGGAGCAGACAGCCGTATCTTGCTCCTACTTAGTTGGTGGTGGTGGATTTGAACCAATGGTCTTGTGGTTAGCAGCCAAGTGCCTAACCCACAGTGCCATCCTGGCATTAGTGGCTTAACAGAGCATAACCTATTCCTTATTTCACATTTTCATTGTCAGTTGGTGGGCTTTTATATATCATAGCCTCTCAGGGACAAAATTGGTGGCAGCACTTTGTTGATGAATAATATTAATTATTCATGGAAACACAAATAGTATGCTCACAGTATAAACTAAACCCACTGCTATCATGTTGATTCTGACTTATCCTGAGCCTATATAAAGTTTCTGAGATGATAAGGCTTTATGTAAACAGCAAACCTCATTTTTCTCCCTGGTAGGATTGAACCAGTGACCTTCTGGTTAGCTGCCTAATGCCTAACTCATAGCACCAATATGGACATGCCTGGCTTTAAACAGGGGTAAGGAAATAAAAGTATGATACCTATTTCTTGTTCCTTTTCAGAATAATACTTGGGTAATGGTACCAATCTGAATGGATAGAGCATTTATAATTTAAATATTTATAAGTTATCTATTGCCCAGGGAGATGGGTAGGGCAGATAGCGTTAATCCCACTGCCTCAAGGATTAAAATGTAGACAGGATGCAAAGTGCCTGACTCGATTCCTAGTGACAAAGCTGGGACTCACGCTCCTTCATTGCACACCTATCACTGAGCTGTTTGGCTTTCTGCTGCCTCATCCCACTCCCACTTAGCCTATAAGGCATGGGTCACCTACTCCATCATCAAAGATGGCTTTAAGAGGGTAGAACCCCTTAGAGAACCAAATCAGTAACGCTAGAATAAAGGACAGCCCCTCTACGATATGATGACAGGTAGCAAGGGCCGTTGCCTCCTGTCCTATTGCCCAGAGCTGCGGGACATTTCTCTTTTTTATGCTATGAACGGCTTCAGTTAAGGGATGAGGGGTATATCAGAGTGTGTCTCACTGTCAGCTGATTCAAATGATGACAGAGGGCCACAAACATGAGGCCTGCTGTAAAGGAAAGGCCAAGAATCCTGCGGCTGTTGCTAGAGAAATGAATGGCGGACTAACCTAGACACTTGGTGGCAGTTCCTCGCTTTATATCAAAAGAATAGCAATGTATACATTTTTAAACAACCCCCCCTTTTGGCTTAGGAAATGGGCCTGATGATGGCTCAGTTGAATCTTGGAGTCATTGGGAAGTAATTTGTTGCAATCGTTACAGTAATTCTATGTCCTGGAATTTCCTCTTCCAGACAGGTGTGGGGACATCTCCATGTGGGGGCATGGGAAATACAGTCATTGTCACCAGGGGCGAAGGCAACACCATGGCGGTGAGCCAAGATTTAGTTGCCCTTTTGCCATTCCCTCCTCTTGTGTCATCCTCTCAAAGCCACAAATTATATCACAGAAGCACAGTGTGGGTAGTATAGAAACTTCAAGGTGATAGGAAAAGAACACCTGAAGTATAATTGAAAACTTGACCAGAAAAAAAGCCTAATAAGACAGATGAAAATATGAAATCGTCCAACACCACTTGGCCTTGGGTATCAATCACTGTCAATCACTAATGAGCCTTTCCAACAGTCCTGCCTAGTCTTCAACCTTTCCCTGGGAGGCTCCATCTTTCTTGAAAACTGTGCAGCACACCTGTAGGCAGCCCTCTCCTGGCATTTGCCTACAGGAAGGTCATTAAAAGGCAGTACAAATTAGGGCAGCTCCCCCAGCAGCCGCAATTAACCTTCAGGAACCTGGCAGGCACAGGTAAATTTTAGGACCGCAGAAACCATTAACCTTCTTGTTATTTAAAGGATCACACAGTGTGTAGAAAAACCGAGAGCTCTTTCCCATCTCCTTCTTCACTTCTCTTTTTCCACACACCCCATCTCCCTCCTTCCAGTCCCCTCTGTCTCATTTACCCCAAGGCTGTGCATGAGGCGTCTGGCGTCCCCTGATCATGCCATAAACATCATATGGGGATTGGTGACAGTGGTAACCCGGTGCTAGCCTGTAGAGAAAGCATCAATGCAGGCAGCCACAGGAGGCCACGCACAGGTGGTTAATTGAAGTCCTTTCTGCTCTCGGTGCAGAGCCCATTCTGGGAGGACACAGTGCTGCTCTTGAAAACTCCTGGCCAGGTTCCACGTGGTGACAGGTGCCATTGTCACACATACAGTGCCCCTGCAGGTGCTTCTTGGTTGCCCATCCGTCTCCTTCCTGCCCTTCTCTCCCTGTGGCTTTCTAGAAAAGAAGGAAGTCCGCCCTCTCTGTGGGGGAGCGCAAACAGCAAGTCAGCTCATCCATCACGGCTTAGAGCAGTCGCAAGCTGTGGATGAATGTTCAGAGACTGACCCAGCACAGGTCTGCACTTCCACCATGATGCCCCTTTTCTGCATTAGCCAGGGGTTTGTGACTGGGGAGAAAACAATACTCACATCATTCAAAACTGTTAATATTCAAGAGCTAGCTTCTCATTTGGAATATGTTATTCTAGTGCCTATTTGCTGACATAACTTCTATTTGGATCTTCATGTAACTCCCTGCTATCAGATCGAATTCTGGCTCTCCAGGACAGATGTACAAAAAGCAATCAGATTTTATTTTTAATTAAGGATGCCTTATTCCGAAAAAGCAGCAGTGACTACAAAAGAAAAGGCATCGGGACTCAGTTTCTTGAATCGTTTAGACCAAGAGACATTGGTCTACAGTTACGTAACCAGGGAGGAAATACCCACACGGTTCAACTTCATTCAAGAACGAAGCACGGCCACTGCACCTTTCACATAACTAGCTTAGTAGGCAACGGCGGGAAGCCCCATTTGGCACATCCTCGCGATTGTCAGAAGCAGACACCTATGAAGAAATTCTAAGGAGACAAGTGATTCAGGATTTGATGTGGCTCCTGGCAAAGTGAAGAGATGCCAGGATTGCCCCAGCCTCTGAGGAAGCCTCTTTAATTTAAATGTGCATGCTGAGATGCAGCTGTGCCGATGAATGCATATTTATTGGACCTGGATAGGAGGCAAATGCGTAACTAATTAAACTATCCTGGTGTCAGCAATTCTGGCCAACATCCTCTCTTAAAAGGAGCATCACTGTGGTTTAAAATGCAAAAAAAAAAAATGCTGTTCCAAACTGGCTAGCGAATAATATGTGAAGGAATGCTAAAGCAATTTTAATTATTCAGATCAGAAAAACAGGGGGGTTAGAGGTCCCGTTCATAGGCACGTACCTTTATAAAAAAATGGTTCAAATAAAAAAGTTCATTGACTCTCTTTGTGCTCAATTTGAGGCTATTTTATTCTCATTTCATCGGATCATGAAGAGGACACATGTGTAGAGAAAAAGGAAAGACTGATGTGTGCGAGATCTCCTTCAATTATCGCCTTTACCCGCCTCTACCACCAGGTGCTGTTGAGCGGGAAGAACTGTGCTCTGTAGGGTTTTCAATGGCTGATTTTTCCAAAGAGATCTCCAGACCTTTTTTCTGAGGTGCCTCAAAAATGCCATCATTTAGATTATCTGCCAAGCAAGCTAACCATTATAATGAAGGCGTTTGGTGCATAGTCACCTGGGATATGCTCTAAGATCTTGTTTTCCAGTGGAGAGGCCTTCCATTGCTTTAAAAATTCAGAGTGAAGAATTTTATAATGCCAACCTTAAAAACTGATTAGCCAAAAAAAAAAAAAAAGTTCTTGAAATTTAATTCTTTTCAGAAATTTGAACAAGATGGAAGTGGCCCTGCTCAAAATGGAAGCAAACGTCTAGTACTAAATTAAATCAGAATGCTGGAGTATTGTCTCCTATACTTCACAACACCTTAAATGGTTAAAATCTAAGTCTTCATTTCATCAGTAGTATGCACAGGTGAGCCCTGGTGGTGTAGTGCTTATGCATTGGGCTGTGATCTAAATGGTCGGCAGTTTGAAACCACCAGCAGCTCCACAGGAGAAAGATTGGACTTTCTACTCCTGTAAACAGTTTCAGTCTTGGAAACCCCCAGGGGGTTGCTCTGAGTCAGCATTGACAGGATGGCAGTGAGGTTTTCTTTTGTATTAATTTTTTATTAATAAATCATTTTATTGGGGGCTCATACAGCTCTTATCACAACACATACCTACACACATTGTGTCAAGCACATATGTACATATGTTGCCATCATCATTTTCAAAACATTTTCTTTCCACTTGAGCCCTTCGTATCAGCTCCTCATTTTCCCTCTCCCTCCCTTCTCCTCCCTTGTTTTGTGTTTTAAAGCACACAGAGAAGCCCTGGTGGTGTAGTGGGTTACCCATTGGGCTGCAAACCATGAAGTCAGTAGTTTGAAACCAGCAGGGGCTCCTCAGGAGAAAGAGGAGGTTTTCTGCTCCTGTCAGGCGTTATAATCTCAGAAACCCACAGGGGGCAGTTCCACCCTGTGCTATAGGACCGCTATTAGTCAGAATTGACTCAGTGACAGTACATGAGGAGTACCCATCAAGTTTCCATTGGTCTTACTGTGGTAGCTTTGGCTGTTATAAAGCTGGTCTCAACCAGGCTCCCCTACCTACTCTGCCCCATGCTCTCGTTGCTACAATCTCTGGAGCCTCGGATCTCTGCGTCTGCCACTTCACAGAGATTCCGGGAGTGCTCCACTAGCAGCTCCTCTTCCAATGATCTTGGGATATCTGTGTGCTCCTGTTTCTGAGATAACTCATTCTCAGAATGAGATGTGGAGGTGTCGTTTCTGTCCTTCAGTAGACCCTATCTCCAAAGAAAATAAAGAGTGCTAACTTAAGTCACACCAGCTAGTAAGGCGGAGCATAAGGATCCATCCCATCATAATCCTGTAACCGAGACCTCTCTTCAAAATGAGATTCAGACCACAGGGATAGAGGCTAGACCTTACGGTATGTCCCTCAGAGGGATTATGGCTAGAAGGACCATATTAAGCACTTGACTACATCTCAGTCACTCAAGGGGAACAGATTTTAGGAGAGCTTCCAACTGAAGAACAGATTAGGAAGAAGGAATATGTGATCCACTTCTGAGGGACTGATACCACTGAAACATTGCACCTAGCAACCGAGCATCATTGGATACAGTGCTGGAAGGTGAGCTTCTCACGTTGGAAGGTAATCAACAACCAGGGGGGAGGGGTGCCTCTTCAAAGCAGAATCAGCTTTAATGATGTGGAGAGAACAAAGCTTTGAGGAAATTCGTCTACTGAATTGGTGTAACACTCAAAATGAGGAGAGCCAGATGAAAACATCCATTAATAATGTAAACATGGAATTTGCAAAGTATGAATCTAAGAAAATGAGAAGTTATAAAAAATGGAAGTGAACTGCATACAGATTGATATTCTAGGTATTAATGCATGGAAATGGACTGGAATTGGTCATTTTCAATTGTACAATTATGGTTTATTATAATGGTAATAGAAAGTTAAGACAAATGGCATTATATTCATCATAAAAAATTAAAAGATCTATGTTGAAGGACAATGCTGTTTATGATAGAATGATTTCCATATGCCTATAAAGACCATTTAAAACTGATATTATTCAAATTTACCCACCAGCCACTAAAGCCAGTGGTGAAGACATCAAATAATTTTACCAACTTTCCCAGTCTGCAATTGCTCAAACATGTAACCAAAGTGCATTGATCATTATTTGTGATTGGAATGGAAAAGATGGAAACGAAGTGGAAGCACCAGAATTGGGAAAATGTGGCTTTGGTGATAGAAACAAAGCTAGAGCTTGCACTACAAACATTTTCAAGACCAATGACTTTTTCATGGCAAATACCATATTTCACCAACATAAACCGTGACTATACATGTGGTCCTCACTAGATGGAATATACAAGGATCAAACGACTACACCTGTAGGAACAGATGATGGGAAAGTTCAATATCACTGCTGAAACAAGACCAGGGGCTGACGGTGGAACAGACCATGACTTGCTCATATACAAGTTCAGGTTGAAACTGAAGAAAAGTAAAAAAAGGAGCCCATTAGTGCCAAAATATAACCTTAAGTCTATTTCGAGACCATATCAAGAATCCTAGGTTTGAGCCCTAAGGACCGAACAAGATAGATGATGGGATGACATCAAGAACTCCATACAAGAAGAAAGCAAATGATGAAAAAGATGGGTCACCTTACCAGTAGAGCTACTCTATATAAGGCCACTGTGAGTTGGAATGAGGAATCATGGTGGTGTAATGTATTATGAAATAAGCTACAAACTGCAAGGCCAGCAGTTTGAAATCAACTTCCACTTTGTGAGGGAAATATGAGGCTTTCTACACCCATAAAGTGTTACAGTTTTGGAAACCCACAGGGCACAGTTCTACTCTGTCCAATAGAGTTGCTATGAGTAAGCATTGCCTCTATGACTGGATTTGAATGAGAGTTTGATGATTTTGTATTGACTTGATAACTCTGAGTTTGATGGTTGGCTTTTTGAAGAGCTACTCTAACCTGTGTGGCATGTGCGCTACAATTCACTTTTTCCCTTTCCTATATTGACTCTCAGTTCTGATTTATCACTCAAACTACCTTTCCAAAGGTTATTAAAAGACTCCCTATCCTACAGCCAAAGGCCTCTTCTTAAAATCCATCCATCATTTCCAAATATCCTTCTTGTTTTTGTGCTTCACTGCAGTGTCTATTTCTTCAAGTCTTTGAGGGGAAATACTAATTGTTCTTATCATTTTGAAAATCATTGCTCCATTCATTCCTGGTTGCTGTTGTTAGGTGCTATCGAGTGGGTTCTGATTTATAACAGCCATGTGTACAACAGAACGTAACACTGCCTGGTCCTGTGCCACTCTCACAATTGTGCTTATATTTGAACCCACCAATGCAGCCACTATGTCAGTCCATCTTGTCAAAGGTCTTCCTGTTTGTTTGTTTTTGCTGCCCTTCGACTTTACCAAGCATGATGTCCTTCTCCAGGGACTGGTCCCTCCTGACAACATGTCCGAAGTACATGAGAAGTCTAGCCATCCTTGCCTTTAAGGAGCATTCTGACTGTACTTCTTCCAAGACAGATTTGTTTGTGGTTTTGTAGTCTATGCTACTCTTAATATTCTTCTCCAGCATCATAATTCAAATACATCAATTTTTCTTTATTCTTCCTCATTTAATATCCAACTTTCACATGCATATAAGGCAATTGAGTGTACCATGGCTTGGGTGAAGTGCACTTCAGTCCTTAAAGGAACATCCTTCAAAAAAAAAAAAAGAAGCATCCTTGTATTTCAACACTTTCAAGATGTTTTGTGCAGCAGATTTACCCAATGCACTCCATCCTTGGATCTCTTAACAGCTGCTTCCATGCCCATTGATTGTGGATCTAAGCAAGATGAAATCCTTGAAAATTAATTTGTTTTTCCGTTTACCATGATGTTACCTACTGGACCAGTTGAGAGGATTTTGGTCTTCTTTACACTGAGTTGTAATCCACACCGAAGGCTGCAATCCTTGCTCTTCATCAGCAAGTGCTTCAAGTCCTCCTTGCATTCAGCAAGCGAGGTTGGGCCATCTGCGTATTGCAGATTGTTGAAAAGCCTTTCTCCAATCCTGATGCTATATTTTTCTTCATCCAATCCAGTGGTTCTCAACCTTCCTAATGCCGCAACCCTTTAATACAGGTCCTCATGTTGTGGTGACCTCCCCTCCCCCAACCATATAACTATTTTCATTGCTACTTTATAACTTTAATTTTGCTACTGTTATGAATTGGGTGACTCCTGTGAAAAGGTTGTTTGACCCCCAAGGGGGTTGTGACCCACAGGCTGAAAACCGCTAATCTAATCCCGTTTCCTGGGTGATTTGCTCAGCATACAGATTGATTAGACATGGTAAGAGGGCACGACATGGATGAACACCTTGTCTGTCAGTTTGTGATACTGTTTGTCCACCACTTGTCTGTCTGTTGTACTATGATGTCTTGTGTGTTGCTGTGATGGTGGGAGCTATGCCATTCATATTTCAGACGCCAGTAATTCATCCCAAGTGAACAGGTTTCAGCAGAGCTTCCGGATTAAGACCAGAATACCAAGAAAGAATAGGCTGTTCACTTTTGACGAATTAGCCATGGAAAAACCGTGTGGACAGAATCAAAACTCTTTTCTTCATCGTGGATATTTTAAAAGTTTAGGCCTTATCTCAGTCTTCATGCATAGCTTTCCTGATTTCATATACCTCCACACACTCAATTAGCAGCTCTTTGAAAAAGACTATAAAACTTATTACATTGACCTATATGAAATTACCTTTTTAATTTTCTTTGTTATCTTTAAAATTGTTAAAAACTTTTATTATAAAATGAGCGAAAATTTACAGAGCAGATCAGTTTTCCATCCTGTAATTCACACATGCTTTATTTCATGTCATTGAATGCAATCCCCACGATGTAACATCATTTATCTCACTTCCTCCCTGTTTTCTATTTCCGTTCTTTCTTCTTTTCAATTCTTCTGAACTTTGACTTTGGGTAAATGGTGACTTTTAAGAAAATCTGAAATGCTTGATTATTCTGAGATGGGTGTACTTACTATTATTAGTGAGTACTTACTATTAGGGTGTACTTACTATTAAGGGGAACATTGTTCCCCTTAAAGAACTGTGAATTATTAAGCTGATCATTGACCTCTGTGGGTGAGTTAATTTTGCAGACTTTGTTTTTGCAATTGTTTTATTAGGAGCTCATACAACAATCCAAACATACATAAATTATGTAAAGCACATTTGTACATTCGTTGCCCTCATCATTCTCAAAACATTTGCTCTCCACCTAAGCCCCTGGCATCAGCTCATTTTTTCCCTTCCCTCCCATTTTTGCGACTTGAAGGAAAACTGAAGACCATAGTCTTGAACGTCTCTACCCGACCAGTAAGTCTGGTCTCATTTCTCATTTTAAATTTTACTCCACCATTTACTCCCTCATTATCCTGGACCTTCTAATGTGATCCCATTCAGAGCAGTTTAGAGTTGTGACTGGGCACCATCTAGTTTTGCAGATCTCCGTGCCATGGAAACTGATATTTATGTGATCCATTAGTTCAAAGGATCAAAGGATGCTAATTGGACTAATGGATCAAGAAGTTTTCTATGCTCTTTGATCTTCTCACTATTCTTTCCTTCAGCTAGAGACCAATAGGTGCAGCTTAGATAACTTCTCATTAGCTTGTAAGACTTCACTCACTACTCACTAAAGTAGGATATAGAGCATTGTCTTTGGGACCCTTGTTAGCAGTTAAAAGTAGTTAACTATTGGCAATTTTTTATGGCTTAACATAATCAGTCTATATGCTTTATTTTACTTTATACTTCAAGTCTGCGTTATCTCCTGCCATTTTTCAGGGCACCCACAAGTTTATGCCCTTTCCAAATAGGTTTCCAAGTAGATCTAATTATTGTCTAAGGAAGTCTTATCTTTTGAAATTTTCTCTTCCGGTCTTTTCTTTCATCATCTCTTCCATTCCCTTAAGTTACTCTACATTCAAGAACGAGTCGTAGAGTCTCTTTTGACATCAACTTTGCTCTTTACTTTCTTTCTTATCTTTTTAATGACCTGGGTTATTTCTTCCCAGAACCCTGGTGGCATAGTAGTTATATGTTGGGCTTTGATCTGCAAAGTCAGCAGTTTGAAGCTAGCAGCTGCTCGGCAGCAGAAGGATGGAGCTTTCCATTCTGTAAATGATTATAGTCTTGGAAACTCAAAGGGGCCATTCCACCTTGTCTTATAGGGTTGCTATGAGTTAGCGTTGACTCAATTTCAGTGATTTGGTTTTTTGTTATTGTTGTTGTTGCTATTGTTGTTTCCTTCATGTATGATGTTCTCAATGTTTTCTAGTCATTGGTCTTTAATGTTCAATATGTAATGAGTGTTAAACTACAGAGTAGACACATTAATTTGTGTGAAGAGACAGGAAATATGCAATAATGAAGAGGTCAGCACAAAATGAAGAAGGCAGAGGAAGATATTGATGGGAGCACACAGAGTCATCAAGAGTAAATATTATACATACATAATCTTATCATAACAGTAAGAATAATAATTTACAACTGAATACATAGATAGTCAAGTTAAACAAGGGTGAGAACGTGAATGAGGGTATACCCTTAAATATATTGTATTAGTCTGGGTACTTTGGAGAAACAAATCCACAGCGACTCATGTATAAGAGAGAGTTTTATGTAAAGAAAATGTGCATCACGAAAACATCCCAACCCAATGCTGCCCAAGCCCACAAGTCCAACATTAACCCATACCCAACACCAGTCCACAAAGTCCTTCACCTCACAAAACAGAGGCAATAATGCCGACTGCAGGAGGAAAGCTGAGTCAGTGAACGTGTAAGCATCTCAGCACTGGCAGGGTTCTCCACACGGCTGCTCCAGCACCCAGGGCTGCATCGGGATAGATCCATGTAGCTTCTCCTTGGGGATGTCTTGTAGGAAGTCAATCTTGCAAGCTGAAGCAGGGAACTGCTAAGGCAGCTGCACCCGGTGCAACCATCACAAAACAAGAGACCCGAGAACTAGAAAGGCGAGGCTTCACCACCCATTTATCCCTCCGCCTTTCAACCAGCACCACATGTGATTATCGGCCAGGCTGGCACAATTAACTAACTCATATATATAGGTTTAACAGAGAATATTTATACATATTATTTACCTATGCTACAAGGAGGCTGGGTGGTATAGTGAGTTACAAATTGCATTACTAATCAGAACGTCAACAGTTCAACTCTCTCCATTGCTCTACTCAGTAAAAGCTCTATTCTATAGGATCACTAGGAATTGAAATAGACTCAGTGACAGTGGGAATATCTATGAATATCGTGGCGAATACAGGGGCACTAATATGAACACATCTTAGTTATAACCTTGAAGGAATGAGTGACTGGGTATAGGGGTTCAGGACCATAGTCTCAGGGGGATGCCAAGGGCATAAAGACAGTGCTCTGTATCCTACCTCAGTGAGTAGTAACTGGGATCTTAAAAGCTGATGAATGACATCTAAGATATATGTAACCATTAGACTGTCCCCATCAGGAAGAAAGAATAGTGAAGTAAACCAAAGCTATTTCGTCCAAAGGACTAATAGACTATGTGAATCCTAGCCTCCCTGTCCCTGAGACCAGAAAAGCTACCACTGTGGATCACTCTGAAAGGGGTCATACTAGGAGGTCACGTATAGAGTGAGAGAAAAATGTAGACCAAAGCTCAAAACTCCTTAAAAACAAAACAAAATAAAAATGCAGACAAGTTACTGGTGTGGTAGAGACTGTTGGCAATGGCACGACTTTAGTCCTTAACTATCCTTTTGCCTGGAACTGAAGGAACTCATCCCAGTTGCTGAACTTTTAGCCCAAAAATAGATAGTTCCCTCAGGTGAAGAAGAGTCATGCATTCCTTAGAATGGTCACCCATAGACTATCAACAAAGCAGCATTTTCCCAGGTATAAAGCTTATAAGGCAGGAAAGGGTAGAAAGAAGAATGGGTGCACAAGCAAATGTGGCGAAGAAAGCTGATGGTGCCCGGCTATCAAAAAGTATAGTGTCTGGGGTCTTAAAGGCTTGAACGTAATCAAGTGGCCATCAAGCTTAGAAGCAACAAAGCTCACATGGGAGAAGCACACCAGCCTATGCAA
>NW_022103915.1:92204510-92226013 GCF_000313985.2 Echinops telfairi
AGAGGAAAAATGAGGACCTAATGCCGGGGGCTTAAGTGGAGAGGAAATGTTTTGAGAATGATGAGGGCAATGAATGTACAAATGTGCTTGACACAATTGATGTGTGTATGGATTGTGATAAGAGTTGTATGAGCCCCTAATAAAATGATTTAAAAGAAAAAAGAATAAATGGAAATAGTAAACACAGGAGGAAGTGGGAAGAGTGGATTGCAATCAATATCATGGATCACAATGTGTATGCATTGTTAAATTGAAAACCAATTTTCTCTGTAAACTTTCCCTCAAATCACAATAAAATAAAGTGAAATTCGAGTCTGATTCAGTGTATCTTGGGTGTGAGTGTGAGTTCTCAGCAGGGGGTTGAACTGGAATGAGCTGGTTTGAGGCCCTGCTGCACTTCCAGCATCCTTACTACTTTGAAACTCCTTAGAACTAAAGATCCCGGATTCCCAAACAAATTTAGTCACGCAGAACCTGAATTTTAAAGATGACCCCTAGGTGATTCTTACAGAAGTTGAGAAGGTCTGATTCAGAATATGGTGGTAGCCACAGGAAAACGAACTTTCCAGAGAGCTTGTATTGGTTATTTTCCCCCTGGCAACAGGAGAACTTATGCAAATCCAACTCATCCTGTTCTCACCAGCACAGGGTGTATGCCTTTTCATCCCAAAATTCAAGCTGCATTATTGATGGGTAAAAGCTCATGTTCTCATGTTGTCATTTCCTCTTCTGTGATTACTGGTAAGTTTCTTTATTGGTATTTGCCCTGAATTCTCTGTCCACAGGATTCATTTGTTCATTTCCTGATCTGATGATTTGTATACTTTTGTAAATCCCATTGTTATGCTTGCTTTTGTTATTGCACTGTAGACAATTCCAAGGACCTTTTGTTAGCCGACTGAAATTGAACTGAAAGATTCTCGAATATTTTTATCCATCGTGAGTCAGATACAATTGAAAACAAATGCTGTTAAAAACTCTGTTGAATTTGAAAACTGAACGATTTCTCTGCGACGTGGTTATGTAGTCAGCTACACAAGTTACTCATGAGGAAAGGCGCACAATTTGAGGAGGTTACTGGATAACGATGAATTTATAATGACTGTGTTTGACACACAGTACTTAAGAATAACTCTGAATGGAGCTGCTGCACAGAAAATATCATATAAGCAGCTTCCTCTCTCAGCTACAACACGCACACAAACTCACACACATGCACACACACACACACACACACACACACACACCCCATGGTGCCTTTGGAATCAAGTCTCTTCTTATCACTAAAAATGATTAGTCTGGTGGCTGTGGTGATCGCCGTGACCTGGGAGCGGCTTGACAAGGTTACTTAGGTCAGAGCAGGCTAACAAGCCGCAGAAGAAAGAGGTATATGCTCGTTAAGAAAATAAATAAACAGCCCCGAGCTTGCTCCTCAGGCCAGCAGCTTCACTTTGCGGTGGGGTAAGCTGTGCTTGTCGTCCTTGTTTCTCTTTGTTTATGAGGATTTCTAAGTCCTTGCCGGTTGATGGTGTAATTTGCTTCACCAGACAAGCAGGTACTGTACACAATAAGTTATTCTAAATAAAAAGGGTGATTAATCAGGGAAAATCAAACTGTGAGTCCTCGTACCACTCCTTCCTGGCTGGTCCCAGACTCCCTGCTTGTTTATTGAGTGTCACCCATAGTCTGTCATGGCTGACCTAAAACTATCAGGGACAGCCGCAATGGCAGCCAAGCATAAACAAAAATCTGAACTGAAGGTGCAGACCGACTAGCATTCCACAGATAAGATCTATTGCCGTAATAGCCCTCCATGATGAAGACCAAACGAGGAAAAACACCAAATATACAGACAATTTTCTGTTTATTTGTACATGACGAAGGCGGGGGAAGCAAATCATTTACAAGGAGAGGAGGGCGGGGAGGGAATAAGGTTTCGTTACGTGGCAGTGTTTCTCAGTTTATAAAACAAGATTCGGCTATAGCAGGCATTTGCTTCTGGTCTCCTTTGTGTATTGACATTTTTGTAATGCTTACAAACAAACAAACAAACAAACAAACAAACAAACAAACAAATTCGCTGGGGCCAGAGATAGTACAGTGAGAGAACTGAGGCGGGGAAATCTACAAGATTTTCACCCAGGGAAAGTTTGTTCTTCTCTTCGGTTTAACTATTCCAACTGAGCTGTCCAGGCAGGCCAGCCGTGGGTGGATGTTAATCATGATTCCTATAAAATGCTGGGCTAGGAGGCTATACTCTGCTGATGAACCGGACTCCTTCATGGGTGCGGATGCGTTTTGTAAATGCTTCATGCCAGTCCTCACGTTTCCGATTTCCAGTCTTCTCTCTGCCGTGGGAACCTTTCTCGGTTTCCATCAGATCATGTCCTTTTATAAAGTTGGGTGGCTCCTTCGTAAGAAAGGGAGCTGGAGGCGCTTCCCGACGGACGGTGACAGATGGCAGCCATTCTGGTCGCCACCCCTGATGGAATGGGAAAAGATTACTCTGGCCCTTAAAGAGACCCACAAGTTCCCGGGAAATGGCCCTTTCAATGGTTGTTTGTAGGCGCTCCGGTGCTGTTGCTCATGTTCCCAAGGTCAAATTTATCCATCTAATGGAGAAGTGTGCGTGTCCGACTAGCATTCCGATTTATAACACGTGTAAGAGGAAGGGCAGGATGCTTCCAACAGGATACTGGTATTGAGGAAGACTGCTTTATTGTTCTCTGTTGGTCAATTACTGGGACAAATGGCTGCAGGTTCTCCCCAATCTATTTTCTTGCAGCCCATGCGGTATTACATTTCACTCCAAGAGTAAAGCGCGAATGCTTTATCACATTCCAATGCTCAAAAGGGAAATTGCTGGTAAGGTACTTAACACTAAATGCATCCATTTTGGTGTCCTGACATTGCCTGGGACGAGAGATACATTTCGACAAATCACACTCCCACACGCAGGCAAGGGGATCTCATTCTCTGAGGCACCTGTGGGAAAGGAAGGCTCGCCCCGGGAGGCACAAAATGAGAGTTGGTGTTAGCAACCCTCTGCGCTAAAAATGGTGAAATGTTCTCTGGGCGACTGTGGTCACTTGCATCGCTGGCTGAAAATTCATTTTCTTTTCCCACTTGGATGTTAAAAGAAAAACATTTGGGAAAGGCTGCTATCCGACTCATGCAAGGTACACAAATAGTCACGGAAAGGCCATGGCTACTGGGACGTGCGAAGCTAACAGCGAGGTGTGAGACGGACACTTTCACGCATGCTCTAACTTCATATGTCTACCTTATCGGCCTTCCATGATTGCTGACTCCCAAGCCTGAGGTCCTTCTACAGCACAAAGCATTTTGCTTCTTGAGTCTCACCTGGCATTCTTGGCGTTTCCACGCCTCTCTTGTTCTTGCAAGTCGATTCCCCTTCTGTCTTCAAGGTGGTATTTGCATATGGTGCTTATTTGTGAGAAAATGAGTCTAGTCACTGCACTGAGGAGATTTTTAGGATGAAATGTGATGACCAGAATCCAGTGATTTATGACCATCGCATTGCTTATAGTCATGCTCTGAGTGAAAAAGGCCTTTTGTCCTTGTCTGTGAAACACATTTCCCCCCCTCAGATGCATTTCTTATTGAGCTATAATTCACATACCATAAAACGTAGCCCTTTGAAACGACATCATCCAAATATCGTGTGACTATTCTTGTTCATTGTTAGATGCCCTCAGGTTGGTCCCAACCTCTGCACAATAGAATGGAACTCTGCTCTTTCCGAAGCCATCCGCCACATTATTGTTACGTGTGAGCCATTACTGCTGCCACCTTGTCAGGCCATCGCGTTGGGGGATACGTCTTTTCATGGACCTTCTACAGTACCAAGCGTGATGTCCTTCTCCATGGACTGGTCCCTCCTGATAACCTATTTAAAGAAGGTGACCGAAAGTTCCACCAGCCTCACCTTCCTCATAAGAAAGTAAAACCCACGCTCCTTAGTAGCTACTCTCTTCTTCCACTCATCTACTTTCCGTTTGTCTGGGCGTGCTTACTCAGGACACTTCCTATAAATTGAATCAAGGCCCATTATGCTTATTTCTTTCATTTAGCATATTCTTTTGAAGGTTCATCCATGTTCGATAGAATGCGGCAGTATTTCTTTTCTATGGTTGAATAGTATTCCATTATATGATACACCACATTAAAAACCCATTCATCAGTTATTCATCAGTTAATTTATCGTGTTTCCACATTTGTTATTATCATTATTCTGGTATGAACATTGTGTCTAAATTTTTGTATGAATGCATGTTTTAATAATCTTGTGAATATGCCTGGGAGTGGAATTGATAGGTCACATGGTCACTTTATGGTGAGTTTGTTGCGGAACTGGCAAATTGCTTCACAAAACAGCTGAAATATAAGTTTTCCTAACTTTACAATTTATTATTCACATCCACCAATTTTCCTGTTTTTGTCAATCTTCATATTTATCATGGTAACTTTAATTCTCCCATAAAATATTTGATTACTCATTAGTTTGTATGGGATATCAAGTGGACTAGGAATGGAAAGCTATAGTTTAGCTTAAATACCCAATTACATATTAGTTAATTTTTCATGTAGAATTTTCCCATGCTGTTGCAATCAATAATAAAGGAAAATGCCAAACACAATGGTATCAATAATCAATAAATATAATTTATTGATCATAAATTTATGATTTAGTCAATATTGCATTCTGATTTGTGCAATAGTAGATATTTGATGTAGTTACAGAAAGCTATTAGTAGTTTTTAAAAAGAACCACCTTTGCAGTATTTATTAGTTCTGATTCCTTTTACTCTTTTCCTAAAACTATTATTTAAATAATACCTTATTTCTTGCAATCAAGTGTCAGTCAGTTTTGAGGAAAAGATTTTATGAGCCGACATCCCTGCTATTAAATATGCTACTTCATTTAACCACATTTATAAAAACAGACTAAATACATTTAATATACAGTGGTGATAGAAGCCATTAATACAAAACCATACTTCATCATTGAAAGCAATCAACCAGTAATACCGATAGTGGAATAGTAACTGCTAATTGTTCTGTAGGCACTCAACAAATGATTAGCTAATTGATTGTTTGAGGCATTAGACTGAACTATGTGAATGGGACTAATACAAATTTGGAGGCTAAAAAAACGATCACATTTTTTGAGTATCTTCAGTAAGTTTTCAGAGAGATAATTGCCAATTCTGGAAATAAATCCTGCTGTCAGTGTTTCCTGCGAGGAGAAAGAACACTATTCTGGTTCTTGATTGTGTGATCATGCTATTTCTAATAAAGGAAGAATAAGCTGGCTGGTCTGTTAAATTAAGGACATTGGCTCTCTCTTGGCTGTCTACTTAGGTTCCCTAAACTCATAATAAGCTTAGATGTTCTTTTCTGTATATTATTTAGTGATGAGAATGGCAATAAACACCCACAAGAAACTGAGTGGGAGAAAGAAAACTCCTCTTGGAGAAAAAGATCTCAAGTGCATTTTAGAAAATACTGTTTCCCCCCAAAATCAATCCCTAACCATTTCTACAGGTAAATACTATTGAGACAGGAAGGCAACAGCACTGTTCAGGTCAGTGGTCAGATTGGAGACACTTTGCCCAGTAAGGACCTCGTGGCACCAAAGAAACCCAAACCGACTATGTTAAAACGTAGAAATTGTGATTCATCGAGGAGAGTGCCTCTTAGAAACGATCTACTAGGAGGCTGGAGACCACAGACACCACTCAGGTGGAGAATTACTTGCAGCTCTAAAAGGTTTGGCTCTTTTGTGAAAGGCTAATATGCATTTGTGGGGTAGCAGATCAATTCGTGTGTAGCAAATGAGCAGTGTAGACTGCCATTGCATGCTTAAGACCGTTTACAAAGCCTTCCTGGGAGAAACTTGGAAATTTTGTATGTAAAAATAATGAATAGACGAGTCTCCTTCTAAGACAGCCTTCATTGGTCTGCTTGCTTACGTTTGGAATTTATAATAACAATAAGTCATCATTAATTCTATTTCAGAGATGAAGACCTTACCAAGTCTACATTAGAATACTCATTGTTTGGTGTTAGGAGTCAGAGAAACAGACAATAGAAAGTAGCTCACTACGCTTCAATTGTTACTTGGCATCCAGTTGACTCTGACTCATGGCGTCCCCTGTTCACTGTAAAGCAATGTTGCTTAGTCTCTAGCTACCCCCCACAGCATTGGTATACTTCAACCCTGGCACGGAGCCAGTGTGTATTTTGAGTGACTTCTAAGCTGGAAGGCTCATCCTCCAACACTCTGTTGTATAATATTCTCTCGCTTTCATTATAATAGTGTTTTCCTTGACTACTCTTCAGAAATAGTAGGCCACTAGACCTGGATTCTTGGTGCGTTTTAGCCTCAAAGCTCTGCTGAGTGACCCTGCTCACATTTGAAATATTGATGGTAGAGCTTCTAGTATCGCAGCGACGTGCAAACCATTATGGCTGCACAAACGGAGACGTGGGCCATGGAGTAAGTTGAAATCGACAAGAAAAATTCATTTTACGGATGTAGGGATAGCTCCTGAACCCGGAATTGTGAAGGAAATTGGGTCTTCTAGAGAGTGGGAAACAGAAGGTGACTTCTTATTTCTACTTCTTTGTTGAGAGGCATTTCCGTATTTACTTTGTTTTTCTCTCTGGAGATTGGTTTTTGTCTATGTGGCAAGTGACACTCACCTCACATCTTCTGGTCCTTATCTCCCAGATGTGGACACCCCGGAATGTACCATCCTCCAATCCCAAATACAGTTTCTGAGAGAGAGAATTTTGATGGAGTTAAGCACACATTCTTGGTACTGACTTTGATGCATCCACCACCATCCTGGGTGGGGTGGCTGTGGTGAAGGCCTGCATGGAAACGTGATGTAGAGTGCTGTGGTGTGAGGAGGCATAAATCACTCCACGTGTGTATGAACGAAGACATAATCACAAGTAAGTCGTATAGATTAAGAATATGAGCAGGCAACTTTTTGATTGAGTCCCAAACAAAGTAATTTTTATTGTACCGCTATCCAAGAATATCCTGTATGTGGATATTTTGCAAATAAAACACATATTAGCTTGGGTGTATTTTCCTTTCCCAAAGTAAATAACAAAAGACATGTTCTTAAGAGATAACATGGTAGATATGGCTTACCAACCCTTTGAATACACACTCCATCCAGGGAGGGAAATCAATTGCTTTTTAGTTGTCTTTATTTAAAATCTTATGAGGTCTTCAGCAAATAGCTGTCAGTTCAAGAAATTTCAGAGCCAAGTAACTATTTATTCAAAGGCATTGTATAAAAGTGCAATTGAACACAGCAACTGGGAGGTTGTTGGACTGACTGCTAAAATACTTACAGTCCAGTGTTGTCTTTTCCCCATACCCTCGAGGAATAAAATTCACATAGACTTTGTTCTGAACAGAGGCAGTTTGGAAGTATTCAGTATTCTAAACGTACTCAAATAAAAAGCCATAATCGCATGTCAACTGTTTTCAAGAAAGTTCTGCTTTTGGAATTTTCTATTTATTAAAAATAAAAAGGAAGTCTTGCTTTTCCCTCCATTTTGTCCTTATTTTTATGTGTTCAATTGCGTACCATCTTAAACATTCAACCGCCTACTTGCAAAAAATCCATATGAACTCACAAAAATAGTGTGGTGAGAGATAATTGTTGCTAACTGGAAAATATTTTTTCTTATAGTATATAGCAGTGTCATGGGGGAGGAGGGATTATCTTAATTTGAAAAGCAGGAAATCAGAAAATATTTTCATGAAGGAAGTTGCACTTAAGATTATAAGGGGAATGAAAGGGCAGATTGTAAGGGCAAGAAAATATCATGATCAAAGTCACTCCACGTGGAAGGAGGGGGACAAATATTTATGAAGCAAATATTATGTGTGAGACATTTCCGGGATATTTATAAATATTTTATATTGGTGATAAGGATGAGTATTGTAATACAGATAATAGAATATAGGTATCAGTATATAGGCATTTTTAGCTTTGGACCATGTATACTGAGGCCATAAAAATGACTTTGCAAGTTGAAAACCTGCAACACGATATTCATGAGCAATAATCAAAAACACATTTGTTCGACAAATTAAAAATATTGTGTCAAAAGATTAAAAATGGTCTTATTCTCAGTTACAAGCACACAAAAAGGGAGAAAATAACACTAATATTTATTTGGTGCTCTGTAATACACAGCATTAGAAACATTAATAATTAACATCTTATTCTTTGTACATAACTTATCAAGAGTACTTAAACAGGGTCAGCCTCCTTGTATACTTCCCCCCACCATGGTTGTATTGTTACACTCCTTTCTAAATTTAAATCAACTTCCAACATTGCATCTTTTGTATCTTGAATGTTGGGAAATAGCTCAGAATTTCTGTACTGTAAAATTGTTGTTTCTTTTTTTGTCCCACTCATTTCCTCTGGGGAATCTTCATCCAATTCTTCAAAACCATTTTCCTTTTTTTTAATGTGAAGTTCCTCTGATTGTATAGCTTGTCTTTCAAATGCAACAGCTACACCTTGAGCTATTTCTTTCATAACCCATTTACGTTGGATCTGAGTGTCACTCTGGGTGGGAACATGCTTCTTTGCTTCATTTTTATCTTTGCCAATTCCTTCTTTCAAGGTTCAATTTTCTGGTAAAATGTCATATGAGTTTCTCACTGGGGGATGAGGCAATACAACTGTCCACCATGCTGTCTGTGCGAATGGAATGAAAGATGTGCAATGTCCTTGGGTCTCCATTCAAGTACTCCCTCAATACAAGAACACTTGTTCTAATAACTTTGCATTCCATGATGCACACCTTCCTGACATGATCCCTGAAGACAAAGCAGGTGCATAAGCAAATGTGGTGAAGAAAACTAATGGTGTCCGGCTATCAAAAGATATAGCTTCTGGGGTCTTAAAGGCTTGAAGGTAAACAAGTGGCCATCTAGCTCAGAAGCAACAAAGCCCACAGGGAAGAGGCACAGCAGCCTGTGTGATCACAAGGTGTCAAAGGGATGAGGTATCAGGCATCAAAGAACAAAAATTCATATCATTGTAAATGAGGGGGAGTGCAGATTGGGGACCCAAAGCCCATCTGTAGGAAAGTGGACATCCCCTTACAGAAGTGGTGCAGGGAGGAGATGAGCCAGTCAGGGTACAGTGTAGCAATGATGAAACATACAACTTTCATCTAGTTCTTAAAAGGCTTCCTCTCCCCACCACTATCATGACCCCAATTCTACCTTACAAATCTGGCTAGACCAGAGGATGTACACTGGTACAGATAGGAACCGGAAACACAGGGAATCCAGGACAGATGATCCCTTCAAGTCCAGTGGCAAGAGTGATGATATCGGAGGGTGGAGGGAAGGTGGGGTAGAAAAGGGGAACCAATTACAAGGATCTGCATATAACCTCCTCCCTGGGGGATGGACAACAGGGAAGTGGGTGAAGGGAGACATTGTACCGTGTATGGTATGACAAAATAATAATTTATAAATTATCAAAGGTTCATGAGGGAGGAGGGAGTGGGGAGGGAGGGGAAAAATGAGAAGCTGATACCAAGGGCTTAAGTAGAAAACAAATGTTTTGAGAATGATGATGGCAACAAATGTAAAAATGTGCTTGACATACAATGGATGTATGTATGGATTGTGATAAGAGTTGTACGAGCCCCCAGTAAAATGATTTTTTTTAAAAAGAAAGAAAATCATCTATATGACCAATAATGGGGGTTAAATAAGTTATGGTATGTTTACTCAGTGACATATAATAATATTTGTCTGTAATGTGAATTATGGTGCTGTTAAAAATTAATGAATTGCCAGAAGAAAGAAAACCCTCTCTGAGAATACGTACAACTAGAACGCGCTTTAAAAGCAGGGATGCCTGACTTCAACTCACGTATCTGGTCATGTTATCAGGAGAGACTGGGGCCTGTGAAAATACTCATGCTTGGTAAAGTGGAGGGTCAGCCTCAGAGGAATACTCTCAACCAGAGGATTGGCTCAGTGACTGAAACAATGGGCTCGTATGTGAGCGAGATGATGTTAATGACGGTGGACTGGACACTGTTTCCTTTTGTTGTACATGGGGTTGTTATAAGTCAGAACCTACGTGATAGTACCTAACAACAACATATATGATATATTGCTAAATAAAATACAGAAAACAAACAAAAAGAAAGATGTGCAATGTTCAATGAACAGCAGACTGTGAAAGAGTTTTGATTGGTTAACCACTATGATGCCAAGCTGTAATTTACATAATGATCTGTGCTTTGACCAGCTAGCCATGTACTTTGTACTTTACACAATTGATCACCATTAATCTACCCTGATCACTGAAATTTGAACCATGCTTTTGGGGCATTGGTGTTGCTAGCTTAACTGGTAATAAATAAATCATGCTATATAATATACAAAGGGAGGAATGCCTGAGGAACATAGTGATATAAATATCACTTTGTGTGTGTGTGTGTATATATATATTTTTTAGTTATTTTATATTTTATATATATATAAAATTTTGTAAAGAAATTTCAATACCAGACTGAGCACTTTGAACATAATCGGCACACAGAGGAGAGTCACCAAAGGCTTTTGATCAAGTGAATAAAATGATCAAAGTCAGATTAGAGAAAATAAGTCCACAGGAGTCTGAGTGATGGTTTGCGAGGGAAACATATAGTAGAAAGTGTTTTTAAGAATCCAGCTGAGAGTCAGTGAGGGTCTGACCCAGGGTTGTGGGCAAAACAATACCTCCAAATCATCAGTGCAGAACGCTTTCCAGAGTGGATCCTTATCAACTGCTGAGTTATCAGGTAGATCCAGGCAATGGCTCGATGGAAAGCTCTGCTTACCATCGTCGAAGAATGCTTATTAGGTCAGCCCACCACTGTTCTCATCCTCCTCTGAGGCCATATGTTGCCAGTGCATTCTTGGCAACTTTACAGGACAGAGCTGCTGCCGTGCATACATCTGTGTCCAATACAGACGTATGCAGGGCCTTTTTATTTTCATTTCCTGGTATAGGATTCTTGACACTTTCTCCCCAGGTCCCCCTATCCCAGCTCCTCCCATTCATTATTCAGAGTTTCCCTGAAGCTTCAAGATTAGGGGGAGCAATCCTTGGACCAGACAGTGGGAGACCACCAAAATGATCAAACAAAAAGGTGATGGGTTGTGGTTAAGTTTTCTTCTATAGGATGCACTCCATTGCACTTTAGGAAAAAATATGCTGAGCTGCTCTTTCAGAAACTCCATGCTTACCCGCTGTTCAGTCCTCTCAGCCAAATTCTAATGACTCCTTCAAGAATAAAACAGGTGCAACGGGAAGCACTCAGGGACTCCCATACTTAAACTTCCCCATCTTCCTGCCAAAGGAAAATCCTGAGGAAATGGGTCACAAGGTAAGGTAAGGCAAATCTTTGGCCTAGCAAGCTGCTCAGTGTGAGTAGAAAGACGGGAAACTGTCTAATGAGAACAGGCTCGTGTGGATCAGATGCCGAGTATTTGGAAGACGCAGAGGGTCTACAGGGTATAAAGTGACATTATCTGGTTGGGAAGTTTCAGTAATGAAAATGTGAATGTTGCTACTGCGGAAACCCTGGAGACTCGACAGAACCGGCAGATGTGAGTCCTTACATGAGCCACACCTGTAGACCTCAGGCTGTTATGAGGCATGGAGATCAGTTACATTGGAGGGGATAAGAACACGCATGCGCGCGCACGCGCACCTCCCCCCCCCCCCACCATGTGATTTGTGTTAAATGAGAACTCGTTAGAGTGCTTGGTAATATCAGAGCACCGAGAAAGCATAGAAATATTCAATACACATTGTTGATTGTTGCAGCGACAACTGCCAATCCTCACGGTACAATGACGTCCATACATTAAATCCCTGCTGTTACAGTTGGTTATCAAGAGTTAGTTCTTGGTTACTATTTTAGCCGTCTAGGAAGGCAACATTTTGTTTTATGCTTTGAGTCTCTTGACTGTGTGAGTCTTTTTCAGCTATGTAGTTCCATTTTTGAAAACTCTCTTGAGATCATTCTCCATACTCCTGTCTCTGACTTTCCTGGGTTCCATTAAGACAAGCTATAAATAAGAAGACATCTTTCAGATCAGTGATTAGAACACACAAATAGACTAGACCCCTTGCCACCTGACTTTCCTGGTGAGGTTTTCACTTGATAATAAGTAATAATCCACACAATACACCTCGGAGGTAAAGTTGCCCAGGTCATTGGGCCATGGAGTGATGAAGACCTCGACCTTTGATTCCAAATTTTCATTCCTTCTTTTGGGCCCCACAAGGACTGAACAGCCTGCCTGGCAACTGTTGTACGGTGCTTGCCTGTGTGTTGCCAGGATGCCAGAAGCTGTAGCTGGTATATCAAACATCAGCATGGGCATCCATGATGGACAAGTGTCAGTGGAGCTTCCACCCTCAGGCAGACAAGGAAGAGAGGCCTGCTGATTGATTTTTAAAAATGAGTCAATGAAAACCTTAGAGATTACAACTGAACACTGTCCAATGTGTTTGCTTTAGATAAAGCGTAATCAGTAGGGCATAGGGCCAGCTGGTAGAAGGGAGATAGCGCTTCAATCAGATGGGTTGCCATCCCAGCCACAGTGATGCAATCAAACATACCAACAATCAGGAAGATGATATTGAACTTGGCCAAACCAAATTCACTGCCACTGAGTAGATTCCGACTCATGATGACCTTATAGGACAGGGCTGAACTGCCCCTGGAGGTTTCTGAGATTGTCACTCTTGAAGGAGTTGAACCCCCCATCTTTCTCCTGTGAGGCACCTGGTGGTTTCAACTGCTGACCATGGGGTTGACAGCCCAACATGTAACCACTTCGCCACCAGGGCTGGGAATAGGTAATGCTTCATAAATTCGCCATAAGTCAGAGCTGACTTAATAGCAGCTATCTCCTTCTCTCTTTCTCTACATCGATATATTTATGGGTTTCAAAAGGTCATGGAAATGGAATTAAAAAATACTGTTTGAAGTGCCCTTGTGTACTCTTAGATGAACATCAACCACTAACCCTCCCCCACCCACCCCCATTCTCTATTGTATTGATTCGGAACCTTGAAATCTACGTTGTTCCCCACAATGCCCATTTTTACTCCCTTCTCAATGGGATTTTTTTCCTTCTTCAGAACAAGAAGAATGTTCTACCGTTTTGTAAGTTTCTTAAAGCAAATCATAGATTGCTTCTAAGAGTTATACAAAAGTGTGTGCATGGTGTGTGTGTTTGTGTGAGAGATACCTTCTCTTCTAGTTTTTGTTTTTTTGTTTTCATTTTAATGGCCATTTCACTACTCTCTCTTCTTAGTCAATCGGCATCCTTTACTGGATGGCTAAATCCATTGACTTCTAGTGTGTGAGGTGGTTATCTTAGAAGTGGTCTGAGGATGTCGAGGATTAGTTTTATATCTACATAAATCATATATGCATTTAATATGTAGCTTGGAAGGTGTAAATGGTTAAGCTCTCAACTACTCACAAAGAGGCTGGTGCACCCAGTCCACCCAGAGGTGCTCAGAAGACAGGCCTGCTGACCTGCTGCGCAGAGGTCACAGCTTTGAAGCCCCGAGGGTGGCTCTCCTCCGCACACTCGGATGGGCCTGCCGTGCCTTGGCCATTTCAGTGTAGGCCTACCGCTGCCCATGGCCCTTCAATACAGGGTAGCAGAGAAAACTGACAAAGCACAGCCGTATTTGTTGACAATGGTAGATTAAGACCAAAATAGGATGACTTTTGGCTGCGTTGTAACCGTGAACCCCATGGTTTATGGACTGCTAATGAGACCGGAAAGATTTAAACTTTCTGACACCTCGTGGAGCTCTCCTGAGCGTCAGTATGAGCCGACTCATGGTGAACTACAAAGGGTGGAAGAAGATAGCTTCGTGTTTTAGAGCAGCTGATGCATTCGAACTACCGGCCTTGTGGTTGGCAGCTCAACGCCTCACCCACACCTCCGGCAGGCTCTTTCTCTCTCTCTATGTATAGATATGTGCATATTTATGTGAATGTGTGTGTGTATCTCTCTCAACGTCTCTCTATGTAGCTATAAGGGTATATGTATGTGAATGTGTACATAGCAGTTACATGTTAAGCTGTGATCTGCAAGGTCAGCAGTTCAAAACCACTAGCAACTCTGAGGAGAAAGACTTGGCTTTCTACTCCAGAGACAGTTAGAGGCTCAGAAACTTACAGGGGGTCACTTTGAGTCAGCATTGACTCAGTAGTGAATTTGGTGTTTGGTTTATGTCCATATTCTCTCTCTCTTTCTACACACACACACACACACACACCCCTCAGGAGGTATTGGTAGTTCCATGATAAAATTGCTGCCTTTCAGTCAAAATACCCGAGTTGATACCTGGTCGATGAACCTTATGCATAGCTCTTCCCCGCCTCAGGGGAGACCGTCTCAGAGGAGGTACAATGCTGAACACTGGTCACTGGAGCTACTGGACTGAGATGAACTAAACAGAAAGGTGTAATGAGCGACTTCTGGAATCATCCAACGAAAGCCCCGCAGGTCACAATGGCTGGATTCACAACCGATCATGAGGCTGGTGTGCGGCCGGACAGCATTTCCCCTCCATTGTGCCTGGTTCCTCAGGGTTGACCCTGTGGGGCTAACCCCAGCAAGAGGCTCAGAACAAGGAAATTTCAGGAGGGTGGATTCTCTCCTTCTCAGCTCTGACTGGCCGTGTGTCCATTCTTTCCCTTCCTGTCTCGCTTGTCAAATGCGACAATACCACCACAGCTCACTGCATTGCGTTGTGCTATTGCTTTAAACCCGACAACCCCAAAGCAGTGTCAAACATTGACAACGCCAGAAGTCACACGCCCGTAACATTGTGGGCAGTGGAGAAATCGCATTTGATACTCTCACCATGCCTGCCTACTCCAGGTCACGACTTTATCTATACTGATGTTTACTCCTTTCTCCTCTGTACACGTGGTATGAAATAGAAAAAAAAAAAGAGATTGATTGAATATATTATTATCATTATTTTCTTGTTCATTTCATCACTACTCTCCATGTTTAGGGGTTTGCAGCTAACCTGTAGGAAATTGCCTTAGGCTGATATCAACATCTGAGGCCTGAGTCAGGAGGTACAAATGTAGTACATATTTTCAAAACCAATGGAGCACTATTTTTTAATATGAATGGTTTCTAAATTGTAGAAAAATCTAGTTAGAAGAACGTCTGTTTTAACACTGGCAAGTTTTTCTCTACAATTATATCTAGCCTATCAATGGCATAGCTTCTGGTTGGCTTATCTGGTGGGTCTCGCAATTATACTGGCTTTAATTCGTTCTGCAGGGTTACCCACTCATTTTCAGCCCTACATGGCCTCACCATAAACAAATATGCATTTATCTGAAGTGGGAAATACGAATTGCCTCATTTTATCTTTCTGAGGAAAAATAGGTTTTAGAAATTCTACGCCCCCCGCCCCCCTTGCTTACCCACCCACCCCGTAGCGTTTAAGGACATCGTGTTCTAGAGCACTCCATTGACTATTTTTTGCCATATGAAAATGGAGTCACATTAGCACTAGTGGAGCCTGGTTTTCATTTGCCTGCATTGATGTTCAAATACTCTTGCTGGCAAAATGCTTTCTGGAGGATCCCCTATCACCAAGGTAGAAGCTCTTTGGTGGTCTAGTTCACGGCAGAGGAAGCCGAGGGAGAGCTAAAGCCGTCAGTTGACCAAGAGGACTCTTGAAATGCCAGTGTTCGTAGGGTGCTTATGTAACACAGCCCACCCCATGTGTATGTGCCTGTTTAATGGTTACTGTTTACAAGCCATATAACACAATCTGAGAAAGATTGAACTAGTAGGCATAAAACTTACTTTTTCCCCTGGGAATGATGGTTGCTACCTCCAGAAGGTAAACAAATGATTTGGGACTAAATGTTGGGCTTCTTGCTGTCATCCCTTTACGGTGGGTGTTATGTCCTACAGGGAGGGAAAGAAGTGGGATGGAGATGGGTGGAGGAGGTGGGAGGAAAGAGAGGAAGCCTGGCAAAGAATAAGGAGAATGGGTGGTAGGAGTCCTGAGGTTTAGGCTGGTGCCTACCATTTCTGAAAGGTCTTCACTAGGCAGGCTTCTGATAAAAGGCGTGTTGGCTCAATCCCAAGAGAACTGCTGAGAGGCTAAACTCTCCAGAGTGCAGAAGTTTGTAGACCAGACAACCATCATCCGCCCCCCAGATAGGTGCATTTTCTCTGTCCATTGCAAGAAAGAAACCAATACTAGTGAGCAGTAGAATGTAATGCTTTTCCTACCTGTGGATCCTGGGGGTGCATTTTTCCTTGTGCCCACTGGAGACGGAGTCTCCCTAATGTGGCTGTGGAACCTGGCAGACTACAAGGAAAGAAAGCACCTGTCCCTGTTCCCAGTGGTTCCCAATGGACTCCCAATCATTTCAAAACAGCCTCATCTGGGATGCTTAGAGAGTAGTCATCCCTGACACATTTATTATTTAAAAATTTAAGATTTTTATTGGCAGTGAGACAGAACTGGGCAAATGGGGGAAAAAGGTGATAATGAAAGGAATCCTAACCCAAAAGGAACGTGGAGGCATGCTTCTCCCATACCTCCAGCCCCAAGAAAGATGAAGGGCAGATTAAACACATTTCTTTATCAATGGAAAGACGGAGCTAGTGGAAGGAGGTGGGCAGGGAAAGACAGGATGTTCCCATTACTCCCACCATGACTGAATTCATGCTTGATTTCAAGGTCTGGTGACAAGGACACAGCATGAACCCTAGGGTGCAGGGGTATATGTACCTGGGAGGGCAGCCAAGAGTGGAACACCCGCTAGAAAGTGAGTCAATAGTAGAATGTCGCTCCCTAGCAGAAGGAAATCCTATGTTTTCATTCCACTCTGCCCTAGATTAGGTGGTGGCCCTTGCGTGTCCCATGCTGCAGCACTTCTCTCACGGAAATTACTTGTTCATTTTGAACATTTTTGCTGAATCTGGTCTGTCCCTCATCTGAATGCTGTCCTTGTCTGAAGTCTTTCTGGCAAGTGGCACGTGAACTGAAAGAGGAGATGCTGAACATTTTGAGTGGACTCCTGGTAATATTATACAGTGAACCCTCGTTTATCGCGGTTAATCGGTTCTAGACCCTACCGTGATAAATGAAATTCCGCGAAGTAGGATTCCTTATTTGTAAATCAAATATTTTCGTAGTTAGAGCAGAGAGGACATGAAAAAACACCCTTTAGTCACCATTACACTCGTATTACCCAATTTATTAAACGAAAAAGGGAAAATACAGTAAAACATTTTGGACGTTACAATTATCATTTATTATTTATTATATTATGAAGTACAACGGATGGAGCGAACGGAAGACTCATTCAAGTCGAAATGGTGTGCAACCTCCACGATTTTCTTGCCATCTTTGATCATATCCAAAAGTTTTACCTTTTCCTGGATGGTGAGCATCTTCCTCTGGCGCTTATTTTTATTGTCAGAAGGCTTAGAAGAAGCAGCTCGTTTAGGAGCCATCATAGGGCTTAGATAAAATTTCTTAAAAATCGCAAACAATTACAGTACACTGTACAAAAGCAAAAATGCATCTGATACGTAGCTCCGATACGTAGCGATGCAGACAGAAGCGTGTACAGTATGAGCCAATCAGTGGCAGTAATGACAGAGCATGCGCTGTTACGCAAAAACCGTGATAGAGTGAAGCCGCGGAAGTCGAAGCGTGAAGTGGCGAGGGTTCACTGTAAATGACACTGCCAATTAATTTTGTTTACTTTACATCAATGCATGTATTTCCTTTGTCCGTGTCTTACTTGGTAATAGATAAGGTTACTATTGAATTAGATTTGTCTTCATAACAATCATATTAATTTGGGTACTCTTTCCCTTTTTTACATTAAAATGATAATCGAGAATATTAATCATGAAATCCGTATATTTATCCAGGATCTAGATGAAGTAGAACACTGACTATGGTCTTTAGCTACCTTGAGAGTTACTAACCATTCATTACTGGACTTAGTTTTTGGCAAGGTGGTTAAAGACAATATCCAAAGTCATGTCTTAGTTATTATTTGCCTACTTTTGGTTGATTTTTGCCTTGTATTATAAATCTGAATTTACTAAGTGGTAGCAAATTTGGAATTACATCAGATACATTGTAGTTTCACAGGCAATATGAATTGAAGAATGGAGATTAATAGAACTACTTTTGTTATAAAACTAAACTAGGATTGAAATGAATTTTTAATGTTTGACTAATTTATACTCAGCTAGAATATCAATCTTTAAGCATGAAACCTCATGAAAAACAAGTTTTTATTTCATCCTAGTATTTTCCCTTCTCAGGCTGTCTCCATTATCCAATTTGAACTCTTCTGTATCCATCACACTTTTATCATTCTTCACCGGGCAATACAGTTGGGTTTCCTGATGCCTACAAAGGCTCCCCTCTTTCCTGCACCCCCATCCTTCATGCCCTCAGGGCTCCATCCGTAACCACCAGTAACTCACTGCTGCTACAGGTAACAGGAACTCCTCCTCTCTGCCCAGTACTTCTCTACTCTGGTGCTCCTGGAAAGGTCTTCTAGACTCGCGTATTGTTTTTCATCCTGATGGTCCATAACTTAACATCGTTATGCTGATATTTTAAAATCTGCATTTCAAACTGTATTTTTAAATGGCATGTTCTTCAAAGGCGATTCGTTGAGCTGACCTGTAAGTAATTTAACTTCATCATTCTTTCAGTTATTTGAACAGATTAAATGAAAAGTCAGCCTTATGCTTCATGCCGAGAAAGCTTTTATCAGTATTAAGATTTTAAGGAATTCTAAACATGTAAAAGAAAAAAAAGAAAATAAATAAACTTTGACTTCTCAGATATGTGTTAACTATGGCAAATGATCATATCTACTAGATTACAAGTACTATTTAGCATTATGTAGATAGCCTCTTAATTTCAATATGAGAAACATGTCCGAATTCCACATAACAGGCCACAACTGTGAATAATTTACTTTTTTCCTTACGAAAGATCTCTAGTTTGGATGCTATGTTGTCATCGGGAGGCAAACTGTGGGTATACTTAAGGGCTCATCCCAGGGAAAGAACAGACTTTTAATATTTAAAGGGCTTGTGTCATTGAAAGTAAGGCAATGCTGCCCAATATCAAAACCTGCTTCATGGGAAAAAGATGCTCAATTTCCTTGACCTATTTTCATCCTCATGTTTAGGAAACAGTGTCTAAGAAGTAAACAAAGTAGTTGTGCCTCACGTAGGAGATGATTATTGTTTGAATTTATGATTCATGCCTTGAGCAAAATTTTGTTTGTGGCCTCATTTGCAACCATAATTTACAACTTTACCAGGGATATGCTGTGTATTTGGGAGGTAATATATCAGACTTGCTTTGTACTGGAACAGTTTTCTAGCTCTGGGTATAGTATTTTCTGTGTTTCTGTTAGCTATAAAATTTCTAGGCATAACATTTATTGTAGCAAATATGGAAATTTAAAAAAAATTGTATTTCCCTTAGGAGTGTCTTATTGTATTTATATTCTTATTATGGCTAAATCCAACTAGTGTTTAAAGGAGTTATTAATCCTACAAATATCTCTCTGCAAAAGAAGGAGGAATTAACCTGTTCAGTGTTGTTATTCTTTTAACATCAAGATGGCATCTTTTAGTATTTCATGGACCTCTTACCTAAGAAACTGGTCTACCCAATAGGACCTGATAGAATGTTTGTGTGCAGCCTTAAAATCCAGAAATGTGTTTCGTTTTTCCTATTGCAAGTCTTAAGGTAGCAATCCTGGAGGGGATGGGGGTGGGGGCAGGGTTTGGCCTATTCTCTTTGATCTAAGAGTTAGTGGAGAATTTCTCACAGTACTCACTGGAAGGTTTCAGTCATCCTTTTAGTTTCAATTGTCTTAAGCAATAGATCTGGGAAGGCTGGCCATTAAGAGTAGATATATATGTAAGTAAGTCCATTAAGTTGCAGGCAGCCTCCCCTGAATGGTAGGCCCTTCCTTGCATTGACTATTATTTATGCCTTGCTATCTAGCTACTTTGTGATTTTAAAAAAATATGAAGGTCACCATTTGCTGAGTAATACTGATTTTTCCAAATGAATATTATAAAATTTACTTTAAATTGCCATTGGCTCGAGACATTTAAGGTAGTCTGATTCTAAAAGAGCAACTTCAAAAGGCATAAATAATAAATATAGGCTTCGCTGTAATTTTAAATGACTAAAAATTTCCATTCTGTGTCTGATTATAAAATTTTAAGGCACAGGTAAAAGTAAGAAGTACTACCAACTCTCTGCTTCTGAGGAAATAAGGTACAAAGGAAGATAAAACCCCAAGGGAAATGTAAGACTAAGGCTGGAAAAGACAGCTCCATAGAGAATAGTAGCCGAATATGCTGTGCTACATGTGCTTATATCAAAACAAACAACAGACAGGCCTACATCACCACCAGCCCCTCCTTCCCGAGCTCATAGCAGAGCAAAATAGATCGGATAGTCTACTAAGAACGAAAATGCCACTTCTCCCGGCGGGTACGATAGGGAAAGTGGAAGCTGGGTAATAGCGTTCATCACAGGGCTGGCACTTGAAATCCGAATTTTAAAAAGCCAAACTCTGGTTAGTAGTATCTAAGTTCAAGAATAAATTTTGCAATATTACATCTTTCTCTTCCTTGCCCGGTAATTATCCAGTCCGCTATTATAACGGACCACGGTAATTTTCGTAGAACAAAGGACAGCGTGGCAACAATAGCCTTAAAAATGATGACGTTTAAATGCCCAAGGTCAGAGTGTAACATTTTGATTTCCTTAAGTCCTTCAAACGCTACAGGCTCTGTGTCATAATTTTAATGTGAAAAATGTGCAGACCACGCTTCACTGCTCTGTGCCTCTTCTACCCAAGAGGAGCAGGGGAAAGGGAAAGAAAAAGGAAAGAAAACCCTTAAAGATTGCTTCGTTTTTATTGAGCCAAAGGATTCACAGGTGATCTGAACTTGTGGCTCGTAATTCTTCCCGACAGCTTTGGTGGCGGCGTGATGATCCTAATTAAATGATGTAAGGGCACCAAAGTACCCAAGCGAAAGGGCCCTTCTTCGCCTCACCTGCTGGCTTAACTCAGGGCAGGGCTCTAAGCCGGGCTGGATGGCCCGCGTCTGGGCCCGGAGGGATGCGCGTCGCGCGCCGCGGCCGCGCCGCCGCCTCGGCCTGTAGGTGGCAGCATTGTCGGGCTCTGAAACGCCCAGCGCCCGGCTCTCCGCGCCCGTCCGGCGCCCTGGTGATGCAGCGGGTACAGCACCCCGCTGCGGATGACGCCAGCTCGTCCGAGCCACGGCCGCTCTCGGAACGTCCAGGTGTCGCTCTTGGGAACTCCGTGGGGTC
>NW_022103915.1:92226113-92229604 GCF_000313985.2 Echinops telfairi
ATAATAATAATAATAATTTAAAATATATATATATATATATATATATATTTGTTGTTGTTAACCTGCTTTTCAAGGAGCCGTGATTGGCACCCCGGTTAAGCCGCTCTCGAGGCTGCCAACTGAAAAGGTGGTGATTCCAACCCCTGCAGCGGCCAGACCTGCTGCTGATTGGCTCTGGCAAAGATTAAAACAAAGGAAGGAACCAAACTCGCTGCCATGGGGTCGATGCCGGCTCCCAGTGACCCTGGAGGACAGGGTAGACTATTCCTGGGGGTTTCCGAGACGCTAATTGTTTGCAGGAGTAGAAAGCCCCGCGTGGCCCCTGCCAAGCTGGCTAATGGTTTCGAACTACGGACCTTGGGGATCGCAGCCCAACAAGTAATCACTATGTCACCCAGGCTCCTCCTTGGCAAAGATCACAACCTAGGAAAGCCAATAGGGCTTTTCTGCTCTGCCCTGTACCTGTGAGGCCCATCACACACCGGTTGTACCTCTGTAGCTGTCTCTCACCCCCATCTCATCACCCCAGGATCCCCAGGCCAAGAGCATGTCACCCTCATGTCAGGTAAAACGAAAACGGAGAGAAGAAAACCCCAAATCAACAAAACTTTGTTCAGTTTGGCCTTTTATTTATTTTTTTAATATAATGTATCTGATCATATGTTGTATTTGTAATTCGGACCGGAGAGTCGGCTGAAGGAGGCTTTCCTAGCAGCCACAGACAATGCCTTTAGGGTGGGCATCTTCCAGGAAGGGAAAATACATTTTGAGTGAATAATTAATATAAGTGTATTTCTTTTAATCATTTGGAAACATGTCAGAAGACTTTAAGAATCCATATCAAAACCATCTCAGGAGGCTCCGGCAGCAACCTCGGCATCTTTATAAAGCTTTTCTTCTTTCCTTCCTTCCTTCTCTTCTGCTCTCTCTCTCTCTCTCTCCCTGTCCCTCCCTTCCTCCCTCCCTTCCACCTTCTTTCCTGCAGTTCTTTCAGAGAGGCTGCTTGTTTCAGTCTAAATCTTTTAGTTACATAATCTGTTTTCTGATTTGGCCAGAGTGGCAGGAAAGCCCAAACCAAATTTTATACATTACTGTGGTCAGTGTTACGAATCGTGTGACTCTTAATGATGGATTCCTTGGTGCAATGGGAATCTGCGTTAAGAATATATGGGTATGTGTAACTGTAAATCAAGATAAATGTACATCTATGCGTAGCACGGCTTTCATGGGTGAACCCGCAGGCATCTTCACATCTTACCTTATGCATTTCTCTTCGATGAAAGTTATGCTCAAAAAACATTGGTAGGTGATAGTGGCAATAGTCTAGTGCAAGGACATTAGTATCAGGGCTCGTATGAAGTCTTTTGCTCACCAAATCCTTGGGGAAATTGTTTCTAAGCCCAAATTGACAAAATTGTTTAAGTATTATTGAAAATATAAAACAAAATTGTTTCCTCAATAAATATAATTAGCTATATATACTGCAACTTCCAGAGCAAGCACCGATGTTGGGACCAGCTCTTTAAATAAAATAGGACCTCTGTGGTCTCTGGAGGGAACATGCATAAAGCAAAGTAAATGATTTTCTGTCAACACTAAGTAGACAGGTGCTTACATTGAACAGCATTCTAATATGTCTCTGAATATTTATGTCTTCTTTCTCAAATGCATCGCCCATGAATGTCACAGCTGTCAAACGTCTGTACACAAGAAGATAAAAAATGAAATTAATAAAAGGCAGATCAACATTTCGTTTGTTTGGAGCACTTTCTCCCTCTGCTTCTTCTCTCTCTCTCTCTCCTCTAACTCGGCTGTGTTTTCGGCTTGGGGCACATCTGCATTTTCTAAAAGGCCAGGGGAAATGGGAGTTGACTCGCCGTATTTCGGGCTGGCACCAGGGCCTGTCTCAATATTTAAACACCATCATAATCAATGGAATTAATGACCAAGAGAACCGGGGCCTGATGATTTTTCTAGCCATTTCCGCTGTCCATGTGCGTGGTTTGCTTAGTGCCACAAACGAGATTCTGACAGGTTGTCATTGCCCCTGACCTGAAACTCAAGTTTGTGAGGTGAGAGGCTCTTAAATCTTTCTGCTTCTGTGGCCCGGAGTTTTAGCCTTACAGGGTTAGTGCCAAAACAAGCCATCATCTGAGGAGCCTGGTATGCAGGCCAGAAATGGCAAAATAGAACTGGTGGTAGCTCAAAGCAATGGAAAAAGGATCCATTGGCCATCCGATCCCTGCCTCTTCTGCTTCTCACAGCCATGGAAAGGGCCATGCACATAAAAAGTCCTTATTTGGAACAACTCAAGAGTCCATTTACAAGCATTTATTCATCCAGAAGCAGTCTGCACTGATGAGTCTGCTTAATATTATTATTATTAACTCTCCCCCACCAAAAATATCCTCCTTCCTAGTTCTATACCCATCTGCACTGACTGAAAATGAACATGTGGCCACCAATGAAAGGCTGTCCTTTAAATGTGGGATTAGGAATTTATACCTAGAGGTTCGGCACTTGTTTGATCCTTGATTGTTGTAAATTAAAAAAAAACAAAAAACTCCAAGTAGTCAACTAGATGTCAACTTGTCTACAAGGAAAGGTCTTGTAATGCATAGTTTGAAGTCTCAATTTTGGGGGACCTATTTGGTTTTTTATTGATAAACACAGATATGAACCAGATATAAGAATTATTGATTGAGTTCAGATTTGATGTGGGAAGCATGCTGATTGCTCTGATTTTATATAATTGATTGAAGTTAAGGGGGTAAAAATCCCACATAGATTGAGTTCTGATTTGAAGAGCCTCACTGGACTTTTTTTGTTTTGTTTTTCTTCTGAGCAAATTTTGGTTCCCTTGGCAGTCTGAATAAACATATATTTGAGTATATTCAAAACATACATGGTTTGTTACATGGCTCAATGCAAGCCTTTTTGTTTGACAGGGTATTCTTGAGATGGATCACTTGTGTATGATATCAAGTCATTTCAAACTAATCATTGAACCTCGAATTCTTAACATGGGGGTTGATAACTTTGGCATGGGTTGCAAAGTTATTTTGGGAGGTCATTGTTGACACTGTGGCCAGGGCCTAGAATTTCCCTCCATTTTTATTGATTGAAATTCTACTTTTATTTTTAAGTTCCAACAAAGACCACTACATACATCTTTTTTCATTGTGTCCTCCCCCACACCCCCAGGAATGTTTTATTCTAGCCTCCCTTGTTAGATAGCGTGTGTCTATGCTTTAACTAAAGGGACTATTCTATTCTGCTTGCGTGGATTCTCCCACTAATGGGTCATGAACTCTTTGGGAGTAGGAGCTTAATTTAAACAACAACAACAACAAGCCATGTGTATTATCCCAGGTCTAGTACTGTTGTTCACAGAATATTTTTTTTAATCATTTTATTAGGGGCTCATACAACTCATCACAATCCATACATACATCAATTGTGTAAAGCACATTTGTACATTCATTGCCCTC
>NW_022103915.1:92230268-92251697 GCF_000313985.2 Echinops telfairi
CCAGGGACAAGGGAACAACAAACGATCCAAATTGGTGGTGAGGTGGGTGTGGGAGGCCTGGTAGGGCATGATCAAGGGGAATGTAACAAAGAGGAAGTGCTGAAATCCTGGTGGGGACTGAGCACAGAGTATTTTTAAGTTGTGCAGTGTTCAGTGTTGGTTGGCTCTTTCTTGTCATTAGTGTTGTGTTTTTCTGGGTTTGCAGGTTTGCTTTGGTGACAAGGGCCCTTTTGCCGGGGCAGAAGTTACAGTTCTTTTCCAAAATGTAAATGTTTGCTATTGGAAACTCCCAAGGCATTGCATGACATATGCTTGTACACAGACTACCTATACAATATGCAACCACTACTAGTAGTTCATTCTTAAGTTCACATTTCAAATAGATTGCATCTGGTTCTCATCAGGTAACTGAATGATTAGCAGGAGAAAGCATATGATTAGAAAGCATGCAACCCTTGCTGATATGTACTATTATTAAAGCTCCCCCAGCCGAAGGCCAATAAAGAAATAGTGCATGCAGCAAGAGAGGAGCTAGATTAGGAGACGTGGGTCAGCTATAAACCCTTTTGTGAGCCGTTGTAAAACAGAACTAATTGAACTGATGGGTGGAAGCGTTGGCAGCTGACATGGAAAGTGAGGAATAGGAAAATAGATGAGAAGAAGGGTGACTGAGAAATGATGAGAGTTATAGTTTGAAAAAACAAACAGTTCCCCGAGTAGCAAGCTAATGGGCAGATGATTTCATTCCTCTTTATAGAGCCATACTTTTAGGTCAGAGAAAGCTAGTAAGAGTAATGAGGAAAAGCCCCAAGTTCGATAAAACAAAGTAAACAGGGGCTATAATAAAGAAGAGACGTTGAAAAGCCCTGTGTGCACTTCCATTACTAATAGGAAAGGGAAGATGGCTTTCCTGAGGCTGGATATCATTTTAAAATCATACTGATCTTCTCGCTTAGTCCATCAAAGTGAACCACCTACTCCTTCGAGCAGTTTTTTACACCAGGGAGCTTAGGGTTCACAGAAGGAAGGAACAAAAGGCTCTGTTCTCTGCCCCTGATTTGAACCAGACACCCCTGACTTCAAAACTGCATGCTGTCCCTCAGTTCATTACTTTGCTTCTGAATTCCATCAGGTGGGTCGCTCTCTGTGAGCTCCCAAACAGAACCGAAATCTAAAACGGTAGAAATACCTGGTGGAGCTTGCTCTCAGTGTCTTGTTTTTGAGTTAACTTGGTAAAGCTTTCCTGAATTGGTTATAGAAACAGCCTACAGTTTCCTGTGGATGATCCTGGCTCCGTGAAGTTTGAAAGCACGAACCGAACAAAATGTAGTGCCCGGCAGCTCTGGTGGACCCACCCAGCTCTTCTGAGAAGAATGGGAATTGGTTCTGATAGAAATACCTCCTATGTTCACGATGCTTTGCAAGAGTGATCTATTAAAATTAAATTACTGACTGGAATATGAGATCCAAGTGACATATAGAGTTTCTAGACATTAGAAATTTGGAATGACAGATCCCCAAGCCTTGGGGAATTCTCAGAATTCTTGGAAAGTATGATCTTCCTAAGGAACATGGGGCCGGGATCTTGAAAGAGTAGGAACTACCTGTCATAAGGCAGAATGCCCTCACCGGAGCCATTTTTACTTTGTATAATTATTTTCCCTCTTCTGGAAAACAAAAAACAAAACGCTTATTGCTTAAGAAATTACTGTATCTGATTTATACGATTTAAGCAACGACCAATCAATTTAATAGTGGTTTTTTTATGCCTACCCTTCTGACCAAATTCTAAGACTGAAGAGTCAACTGGAGAGCCATGGTTTACAAGCATTTTTCAAATAAATTTTGAAATAAGGGTCTATTTTCCCTATGGTATGCTATATTATTTGTAAAACCCTAATATCTAATAAAAAAAAAGCCAAGCCAACAAACCTCTAAGAAAGGAAATCAATGGGAGCACATCTCCCTTATCTCCTTCCCAAATATTTTCTGTGACTACTCTTGCCAATCAAACATCATTTTCACGTACAAAGAAGATAGTCGGTTGCCTATAACAATTTTCATAGACTTGTACATCCTGGTATATTAAAAAATTCGACCTTGCTTACTCTGGCATAAATAATTCCATGTCCCTTGATCTTTTCTAAGAATTTTATCCTTAGTCACAGAGACTTTGAACCCATAACATTCTAGAATCTGTTGTCTTTCTCTTTTTCTTTCTGATTCTTGCTGGCTAACATCAAGAGGTCTAGAAATGCTCCTTTGAAAGTCAGGGTAAGATAGAGCATGTAATGTAATGCATTTAAGTTGATTATCCAAGTCATAGGTTTTCCCCATAGTTGATTTTTGCTCAAGACATTCTATATATAACACCTCTTTGCTGAACTCCTGACTACAAACCAATGTCAATCGATTGGCACCTGGAAAACAGAACAACTCACCATTCAAAGCCATGACTGTGCACGTCGGCATCTAGGCAACGACTTGGCTTTATGGAACAGTTTAGTTTGGGCATTTAACAATCAAGCCTTGTACACATAAACACAGTTATAATTAACTGCTTAATTGTGGATGCCTGCTTTTCAAATTTTTCCCTTTGAGTGTAGTCAAGGTGAATTACTTGATTTTTCCATCACTAAAGGCCATGGCAGCTCAGTCTTGTGCAAGTCTCAAGTCCCCATATCTTTTCCTATACCCACTATATTTGACAGTAAAACTGCCAACCTCCATTATTTCCAACTGGCAGCAATTTAATACATAGTTGAGTCAGTTACTTAACTAAATAAATTGCTTAAAGTTAACTCTATTTGTAAGACCACAAGGTGTTTCTAAAATGTGCTGCCCTTTTATATCATAAACCTGGATTAGGTTTACAACCCCATTTCCCCTCAGCAGTTTATAAATCAAACAAAGAACATAGAACAATGCATAAAAATCCCTGGGAAACCACCCTCAGAGCTTTTGTTAATGACGAAAGCACACGGAGAGCTGGATTCACTTTGTACAATGGAGAAACAAAGTTTGGTTTCAAGTAACTGGAGTTTGAGGGTGATGAATTGTATGAGCCCCAATAAATTGATTAAACAAAAAAAAAGGAGTGATGAACTTTTAAAACTAAAATTTGGGGGAAGAGGCAAGCCATTTGTTCAATGCTTCACCTATACAATACGGCAACATGTTCTATAGGGCTTTGGGCATGTTCTTCCAGCTCCTTTACTTAGGCCCATTCACAAATAGAGTGCCAAATGTTCTTAGAAGTATGATAGACAGTAAGTATTGGCTTACTTATAAGGTCTCCCTTGAGGTGCTTATTAAATATAAATCAACAAACAACACACACATGCACAAATGCGCACAATGCCCACAATGAACATCATGCAACCTGGCCCAGTTGCAATGATTTCCTTCTCCAATTAACCACGATGTGTTTCTGAGTCAGATTAAATGTAGCCAGTGAGTCCTTGGAAGATATTATTAAAAGAATAGAAGAACGTTGAAGATTGGGGAATCTTGAATGGTAGTCCTATGGTCCTATGATTGTTGCTTTAGCAGTGACTTTTATGTACTGAGAGATATTCTGAAAGAATGACTACAGAGTAGATAGCCCTAGTTAGCAAGTACTGTCAGTTCCCCACATCTGTGCTAATAAAAGGGAGATAATCCCTAAAGCATTTCTATTTGCCTCTGGAGGGGCCCTTTATATTTGTTTATGCTTTAACTGAGCACATTGTACTGTTGAAATAACTGAAGGTGCCTCAGCATACCTCACTGAGACCTTTAAGATCCCCTACTTTCCAACTTGCTGCGCTTTGCCTCAATTCCACACCTGCTTTCTCTTGAAGCAGGGATTGACTTATCCTATGATACTAAGCTCCAGTCTGAAAAGGCCTGTTTAATTTACTCTCTAAGTTTAAATTCAGGGCGATTGCTAAGCAGAAAGGTGACCAGGCGGCAGGACAAATTCTTCCATGGCAAAGTATCCAGCAGGCTGGGCTCAGCGCTTTCCTAGGTGACGGTAAATCCCGGTCTTCTGTTGTAGGTCATGATTAGCTGCAATCTGGTTCTTAATTTAGTAAAATAAAATAAAATAAAAAAGATGAAGATTCACTAGAGAGGTTACACTGAAGCACCACCTACGTTTGTTTCAATTTTGCTTTCACTGATGAGAATTGAAATATAGAAAGTAGAAAGAAAATCAAAAGCCAACAAAAAAAACAACGCTATGGATAGTCAAGAGTTTACAGATTAGGAACTAAAGCAATTGTCTGTTTCGCCAGTGTTTTGTGATGGGAGGGAGAGAAAAGTTCAATATTAATAATAAACACAGAGAAATGCAAATCTTGTGACTGATCTAGTTCTGATCTCAGTGATCTCCTACCTCTAAATCCTGTGATAACGTGATGTCGTTAAACTGCTGTTCACAATGGTCTGAGGCTATCCAGCCACTGTGAATTGGAACTTACTGGTCAGCACTCACCAACGACAGCGGCAACAATGTCGTGTCACACCTGGATGCTTTGTATTTTCAATGATGTGCCAGTTTCCTAGAATTCTCCATCTTTGCAGTTGTTTCAAGTTCATGGTTAACAGGACAATGCTTGCATTTATTTCTATAGATTAGCTTTTTCTTTTACATTTTTCCTTTGCACAGATTCTTCCAAAGAGTAGACCTTCTAGAAGTGTTAAAATTCTGTTTTCTGCAAACATGTCTACCACTTTTAACCTTATCTACATTACCCTCTCCACACTATACCAGTGGGATGAGATTTCTACCTATGAGGGCCACCTGCACAAAGCAGAAACTCTTTGGTCTAGGTTTTTTCTAGAACAGACTATTTAAAGTCCGTAGACTCGTGTTTACCACAGTTTAAGACTACCCCTGTCTCTCTGTGCTGTTGTTTTGCTGAAAAACTGTTTGCCATTAACAGTTTGATGGATTATTATGAGTGTATCACAGTCCCTTTTTATTTATTTAATAAATGTTTATGGAGACCCAATTAGTGGTTGAGCCAAACCATAAACTTGGGTTTTCTGACCCCAAAGCCATCCAGTATGTACTATTACTCTTGCTTATCCTGGATTTAAACTTCCGAGTGTAGGGTACACATGTTCTGTGAAAGAGAAGATAGTCTTTATGGAACCAGTTTCCCGTATTGTTTAAATAGATTCTGGGCATCTTTATTTCATAGTCAAGATCTACCAATTTTTGGGAGCATATGTTCTTGGGAATTCTGGGACAAGGAAGTTTTCTTTAAAAGGTGGTGCTAGTTTGAAGAATGGGTTGATGCTTTTTATTTGTTTGTTTGTTTATGACATGTTTTGATGTAACAGTGTTAAGATGTTCTTTTTTGTGTTTAAGTCTGCCCAAAGGCAGTGGGTATGGGCTCTTTGAGAGATTTCCTCTCACTGCCATCAATTCAATGCTGACTCAGAGCGACGCCTGTGGGTTCCTGAGGCTGTTAACTTGCTAAGGGCACAGAAAGCCCTGTTTTCTCCTGAGATGCTGCTGGGGGGATCCAAATACCTGCGAAGAGGATCACAGCCCAACCTGTCATCATTACATCCCAGGGATGCCCATTGAAAACTAATAAATTTGGAATATTTGATTTGTTACTGCCCTTTGTAAAATAACTTTAAAAATGTCTTGTTGGCTAGTAACATTCAGAAGCCTATCATCCACACCTTGGGGCTTAATTGGTGGAAAAAATAACTACTGATAAGCAAGAACATTTTACAATAGTGGAAATATTGAAGTCTTAAAAACTTCAAATGACTTTACAAATGGAAATTCTACGATTCACCAATTAGCTACCCATCATACTAGGTCTATGTTATTCTTGCCTTTATTGATGTTAGAAATTTACCCTATTGTGCCATATACAATAGAATATTTTCAAATGATACCAAGGTGACAGTTAAGTAGCAGCAGCAGCTGAAATTTTAAACATAGACATGAGAGCTCTTCAAAAGGCAAAACTTGTTCATTATAGTTTTTGAAATTAAAATGAGAAAAAAACATTAAATCATTTTAAAGAGAAAATTATTGCCTATTTTTGCTGGATATGCACCCACAATAGCTTGTACAGTTGACATTGCTCGGTGAAGTACCAGTTTAAAAAACGGTAGTGCCAAGTCATTCGTTGAATTAAAGAGTTAGCTGGAAACCTGAAGGCTCAGTCAATATCTTCTGAAACAGTTGTCGTTTTACATTACAGAAGGTGACTTTACAGACAGCTGAACTTGCTGTTTTGCTTACGTTACTTTGGTATAAGCATTGGGTTAAATGCTGGATTGCTAGCCAAAAGGTTGGTGATTCAAACCCACCAAAATGCCATGGGATGAAGATGAAGTAGCTGGCTCCCATAAAGAGTTCCAACCTGGACAGCCGGTGGGACAATTCTACTATGCCCTATAGTGAGTTGTGATCAACTCCATGGTGGTGGCAGTGGATTTAGTCACTGAATAATATATATATTATATATTATTATGTATATTTAATGAGAGTATGGCAACAAACACAAGTGGTGCTGGAGTTTTGAAAATATTAAAATTATTTTAATGTATTGAAATATTTCTTGGTAGGTCTCAGTTTATTCTATGTTAACTCCAGGGCACCCAGCAACAATTATGGAATTATGAGGGACAGAAAACACATTCTTCCCCTTCAAAGACCTTGCACACTTAATCTTTCACTTATGTTAGTTTCTAATTTATATAAATAAAATGAGGGCAAAACAATGTTGGAAGCAAGTGAACAGAAATGAGATGAGATAAGAAATTGAATGGGTTTGTGTTGCGAGGGAACTTCATGGAAAGTTTGGACGTGGGCAGGAATCAGGACTTTTTCTTCTTTCTTTTGTTTTATCATTTTAGTAGGGGCTCATACAACTCTTATCACAATCCATACGTACATCAATTGTGTAAATTACATTTGTACACTCATTGTCCTCATCATTCTCAAAACATTTCCTCTCCACTTAGGCCCCTAGCACTTAGGCTCCTTCCCATTCCCCCTCCCTCCTGAACCCTTGATAATTTATAAATTATTATTTTGTCATCTCTTACACTGTCTGTGTCTCCCTTCACCCACTTTTCTGTTGTCCATCCCCCAGGGAGGAGGTCATATGTATGTAGAGCCTTGTAATTGGTTCCCCCTTTCCACCCCACCCTCCCTCCAACCTCCTGATATTGCCACTCTCACCACTGGTCCTGAAGGGATCATCCGCCCTGGACTCCCTGTGTTTCCAGTTCCTATATGTACCAGTGTACATCCTCTGGTCTAGCCAGGTTTGTAAGGTAGAATTGGGATCATGATAGTGTGTGTATGGGGCGGTGTGTGTGTGTGTGAAGGAAGCAGTTAGGAACTAGAGGCAAGTTGTATGTTTCATCATTGCTACACTGCACCCTGACTGGCTCATCTCCTCCCCAAGACCCTTCTGTAAGAGGAAGTCCAGTTGCCTACAGATGGGCTTTGGGTCTCCAATCCACACTCCCCCTTATTGACAATGATATGATTTTTTGTTCTGATGATGCCTGATACCTGATCCCTTCGGCACCTCGTGATCACACAGGCTGGTGTGCTTCTTCCATGTGGGCTTTGTTGCTTCTGAGCTAGATGGCTGCTTGATTACCTTCAAGCCTTTAAGACCCCAGATGCTATATCTTTTGATAGCCAGGCACCATCAGCTTTCTTCACCACATTTGCTTATGCACCCACTTTGTCTTCAGTGATTGTGTCGGGAAGGTGAGCATCATGAAATGCCAGTTTAATAAAACAAAATATTCTTGCATTGAGGGTGTACTTGAGTGGAGGCCCAATGTCCATCTGCTACCTTAATGCTAAATCTATACATATATACACATACATCTATTTCCACATCCTCATATATAAATATATTTACATATGTACATGCCTTTATTTAGACCTCCATAAATGCCCTTTGCCTCCTAGATCTTTCCTCTCTTTCCTTTTACTTTCAACTAGGACATTTTTAATTTAGTTTTGAAACTCTCATGTTCTGATCTCTGTGGATTTTGCACTTAACTAAAAAGGGAGATCAGGAAAGAGATTTTCCCAGGTGGAAGAGACCTTTCTATGCAGTAGAAATTGTATGAGAGTTAAATAGAGATAGTTCTAACTATACTGAGAGTAGGAGAGAGAAAAGATAGATGGGCTTTTGTACATTAAGTAAGGAAAGTCCAAATTATGAAGAGCTTTGAATAGCAAAAATTGGTCCATGATCTAATCATTAAGAAGCACAATCCTATGTCCCAGCCAACCTGCTACAGGCTCACCAACATAATATGTAATGGACTCCAAGCATGTAATTAGGGCAAGGGATACTTGCATGACAGGAGAGTCGACTATGGCTCTTGTTGTTTTTCTGGACATGACCACGCGTAGAAAGGGCAGTGACCTATGGTCCTCTCTCCAGTCAGAATTATTACTATAAGTTCAGCACACTAATCACTTAGTGTTTATGCCCACTGAGAGGGTCAGGGAGGCATTGAAGAGCTACGCTCATTACTTGTCTCCTTACACATACATACATACATGCAGGTAGACGGTGATTGTTAGGTGTCATCTCATCAGTTTGGACCCATAGGGACCCTGTTTAGGCACCACAGAAGGAAACACTGCACCCTCCTGCACCACCCTCACAATTGTTCTTATGCCTGAACTCATTGTTACATCCACTTTGTCAATCTATTTCATTGAGGGCCTTCCTCTGTGGGGCTGCAATTCCACTTTACCAAGCATGATGTCCTTCTCCAGGGATTGGTCTCTCCTGACAACACATCCGATGTATGTAAGATGAAGTCCCGGTATCCTTGCCTCTAGGGAGTGCACTGGCTATACTTCATCCAAGACAGATTGGTTTTATTTCTACAGCAGTCCATTGTAATTGCAACCTTCTTCTCCAGCACCAAATGCACCAATTCTTCTTCTGTCTTCCAATTCAATGTCCAACTTTCCCCTGCATATGAGACAATTGAAGATATGATGATTTGGGTCAGACATACCCTAGTCCTCAAAGTAGCATCCTTGCATTTCAATACTCTAAATAGGTCTTGTGTAGCAGATAGGTGGGTGCAGGTGTAGGTATAGGTGGTATAGGCGTAGGTGTTTCATGACTTCTTGGCAGGTTTAGTCATGAAATAGTGAAGGCAAAGTTAATCCTAGTCTTATTGTCCTTCATACCAATATTTGAACTCAGAATAGACTTGGGGTCTGCCCCTGGATCACTCAGTCATTGAGAACACTGATGAGACACCTGGCTTGATGAAAGTGCTTTCTCAGGGAGGTTAGCTTGGTATCTGAGAAGCAGACATTCCTAAAAGTAAAAACATTGACGATCTCTTTCAAAGGAGACCACAAACTCCTTTAATAAATTCGGCTAACACCAGACTTTTGACTCGGGAGCAGTTTGTTTTTACAAACAATGATAATATGGCATTACTTACATGAGTTTCAAACAAACATTCATTTAGGTTAGGTTGGATTTAAGTTAAAGAAAGAACAAATAGCAATCATGTGAAAACAAAAGAAATGCACCTTTGAGGACTTTATGCTCAAAAAATGCTTTTTTTACATAATTTTCCTACTATTGAGCTTAATCGTTTCTAAACAATTTAGAAAACTGACAGTTCTTTGTAAAGGGTTAATGATTTCATGGAAGTCAGACTTTTAACCTGGTCATGACAGCTTATTATCGGTGAGGAGTTTGTTCAAGAATACAAGCGACACGATGTTGGATGGGCAATACATTCGCCATTTAATGCATTGTAAACAAATGGAAGGTGCGGCTTCAATCACTCCTTCTTTCACCCTGGGGAAGACGTCATCGAAATGCAAGTAATACCTGTACTCGGTATTTGAGACACTAAGGTTTTTAATGTTGGAAGGTTTTTTGTTTTTTGTTTAAATCTTTAATCCTTTACCCTTTCTTTTCTAGAGGCAACACATTCTTTATTAATGACATTTCTTGGTTTCGTTTGGGGGATCACATGTTCTATGTTCTCAAGGGTTTTTACTTAGGTGAAAAGCTGGAACTGATGGGAAGAGGTTTCTCTCTTTTAAAAAAAAAATCATTTTATTGGGGGTTCATACAATCCATCCATCCATCCATTGTGTCAAGCACATTATGGAGTCCTTTGGCCTCTGGGGCAACAGGCTAGGTCATGGTTATTGGTCGTGAGTAGAAGTAATGGACACTAAGTTCACAACCCAAAGAAGTGAAAGAGGAGTGAGCAGAAGTTAACTAGTAGACAGTGAGAATTAATATAATATAGATATCTTTTGGAGCCAGCCAGTGAAGTACTGCATTCATAAAAGGCACCGGCTTTTTATCTAGAGTGGCCACCCAGATGTAAGAAGGACTTTCAAGCTGGTAAATGGATGTCTTATCCGAAGATTAGTGAGAGAGCTGGTCTGGTGTGAGGACAGAAGGCAAGGCAGGCAAAGTTTGTCTCCTGTTGCCAAAGAAACTGCATTTGATCCTGTTCAATCCACTTGACGGTCATAAGAAACTCCGGCTGGTGTTTCAATGACCCTCAGTGGACACTTTCACGACAGAAATGCAGATGGTATTCCTATGTTATGCAGATTTCATAAGTCTCACAGAAGTTTGGGATAGTTAGACTTTACCCAAGTGTCTAGTTTGTTAGTGCTAAACATTGCAGCCCAGACCTCGTAAAGATGCTTCAAATCCTATTTTTTATGATTACAAAGACTTTTAAAAACTCGATAAACTAACAAAACTTGTGTTGAAAGCCCTCAGAGGCCATTTGAAATTTCTATTTCCATGATGCATTTCTAAAGGTGGAAGCAATCGAAGAAATGACTAGGGCAACATTCTAGATTGTAAATATTTCCCCTTCATTTGCGGCCTACTTATCGCCAATTAGGACAGCTGAAGGTGCTTCTGTTACTAATGGTTAATTTTGCAGGACCTGGAGCAAGTTATCAGCAAGGCCTTTTTTCTTCTGAACCAAAGAGCATGCGTTTCATCTATTAGTGAACTATAAAGAACAGTACCAATTAGACGAAGCGTGATGAGGAAAAATCGTGTCAATTGAGATGTTGCTGATAAGAGGATGCTATCGGATAGTCACTAGTTGAAAAATATTTATTATAGCTACTCTCATCAATGTTTGTAACCATATATTAAATGAACACATTTTCCAGAACTTCAGAGCCATTAAATTGAAAATAATGGAAGGAGGCAGCTAGTGTGACATCATTTTGTTTGCCCTGAAAACCTTCCTAAATAATATATGGATTGGTAAAATGACGGCAGGCATTTATTCAGTTATATTGTTGCTTGGCAGGAGCTAACCACACAAACTAAACTATGTTAATCCTCATAATAATGCGTGGGGACTGGAATCATTGTCATTCTTGAGCATTTCTCAACATAGAGAGTAAAGTTGCGTTCTAAGGATCCCAGTTAGTAAGTAGCAGAGTTGGGATCTACACCCAGGCATGTGGCTTGAGTGGGAACCGTGGTGGCGTAGTGGTCACACGTGGGGCTGCCATCCTCAAAGTCGGCTGTTTGAACCCACTGGCAGCTTCTTGAGAAAAAGGTGTGGCTTTCTGCTCCCGCAAAGACTTACAGTCTCGGAACTTACAGGGGGCAGTTGTACCCTGTCCTGTCGACGCGCTGTGAGTCATTATCAACTCGGTGGCTGTGAACTGATTGTAGCTTCGCAGCCCAATCTCTTAGCCATTCTGTGAAGATGGTTAGAAACGACATGAGAAAGGGTATGGGCACATTTGAATTCTATTGATTGGTAGAAACCCAGTTTATGAAAGGATTACCCAGTGGTGCCTAGGGTAGTCCATTATGGCTGATAGCAGCTTTCTGAAACGGAGAATTGCCCCCAAAGAGTTTCCGTGGGTGTAAATCGTTACAGGGTAAATGGCCTTTCTTTCTTCCACAGACTTCGAACTGTCGTGTGAGCAGCCAGATGCTTAACCCACTGCATCAGCAGGGATCCTAACAGAGAATTAGGAGAACTAGATTCCAAATGTTGGAAATCCATGATACAAAATCACGATTAGCTGTAAAAAATACATGCCCTGGAAAAGATCGAGATAAAGAAAATAGGGAAAAGAAAGCAAATGACCATCCCAAGACTATGCTAACCCTAACACTACATATTCCATCAAGTCATTCTGAAGTGTATGAAAAACAGGAATAGCCTCCTCTTGCTCCCAAGGAGCAATTGATGAGTTCAAACGACTAAGCTTGGCCTTAAGAGCCTAATGCCTAATCACAGCACCAAGAAGATACTGCCAAGTGTGCAAACATTGTCCTTCAATCATAGTTTTAAAATTTGTTACTTGCAAGATTTTTTTGTCCTTTAGAAAAGGTAAAGGAGGTTATGGGAAAATAAAACCTATTTAAGTTCCCTTAAATAACACTTATTTAAGAGCTTTACACACTTTCAAACTCCATGAACTAAGGGTTAGTTCTATTAACATTCATGCACATATATGAATAGTAAGACTGTTTTTACAACTGGACAACATAATTTTAATGTTTAATATTCATCAAGGTAAGCATATGCGATTACTGAAAAATGCCTCATTTTTAAATATGTTAAACTTTGAAGTCCAATTATTAAAACTTCATTGCCAGAGATGGCATCTTATAGTTTCTTACAGGATAAGCAATATGATAACAACAGCCTCGATGGTGATGATGATGATGATGATGATGATGATGATGATACTGTTGGATATTTGTGGCGTGTCTAACAGTCTTGGACACTAAGCTACAGAGTTTATATAAATGCTCATTTGTAATTTGAAATAACCCCACATGGCAGGTATTATTCAAACAATTTTACAGATGAAGAAACTGAGTCACAATGAGAAAAACCAACTTCTCCCTGGTGGTATACCTCTAACCTGTATTGTTTGCCTGCAATGTTTGGTACTCAGGCAACCCAGTGGAATGAATTGTCCTCAGACATTTCAGAGCATTGCGATGAAACCATGGTAGTAACATAAAGCTTTTAAATGTCATAACAGGACCCACTAGATAAAGTAAAATGAAACACAATTGTTCTTGAAACTTGTTTCAGATAAGCCATGATAATCTGTTAAAATTCCATGTAACACCAAAGGGTTATATTCAACCAATTTTAACCTCCTTATGGTCGAATTACTAGTGCATAGAGTGCAACTATGCTCTGATTTTTCTTTGTCCTTTCCAGATTTTCGCTAGATAGAGAAAGAGAGGGATGCTACCTGCTGTCTTAGCTAAAAATCCATGTTGTTATCCGAGGTGCCCTCCAGTTTGCTCTGACTCACAGTACCCTGTGGTTCAATAGAAGGAAACACAGCCTAGTCCCGCTCCATCCTCACAGTGCTGCTTATGGCTGAGCCCAGGTTGCAGCCAGGGCGTCAAGCCATCCCCGCAAGGGGCTTCCACTTTTTACCACTTTCTAGTTTACCAAGCAGGTTGTTCTTTGCAGACACTGTCTTTCTTGATAACACATCCAACGTGCGCGAGACAAAGTCTCAGCATCCTTGCTTCTAAGAAGAATCCGAGCTGGACTTCTTTCAAGACATATTTGTTTGTTCTTTTGGAAGTCTGTAGCACTTTAAGTATTCTTCACCAGAACCATAATTCAACACACAATTCTTTTTCAATCTTCTTTATTCAATCCATTGTTCATGAATAGGTGGCTATTGAAAAAATACCATGGCAAACCCAAAAAACCCCAAACCCATACAAAAACACCATGGCTTTGGTCAGGTGCACCTGAGTCCTCAAAGTAATATCCTTGCCTTTGAACGTTTTAAAGAGGCCTTGTGCAATAGATGTACCCAGTGCTGTGCATCGTTGGATCTCCTGACTGATGCTTTCGTCAGCGTGGGTTGTGGATCCAAAGGAGGTGAAATCCTTGAAAACATCCCGCTTTTCTCCATTTCTCATCGTCACCTGTTGGTGTGGCTGTGAGGATTTTTGTTTTCTTTGCATTAAATTGTAAGCCATTGCAAAGGCTGCAGTCCTTGACCTTCATCAGCGAGTGTTTCAAGTCCTCCTCACTTCCAGCAGGCAAGGTTGTTAATAAACATTCCTCCAATCCGACGCCACTTTCTTTTTAGTCTGGCTTCTCTGATTATTTGTTTACTATACAAATTGAGTAAGGTGGTATGAGGACACAACCGTGATGCACATTTTCCTGATTTGAAACCATGCGATGTTTCTCCTTCTGTTCACACAACCACCTCTTGATCCATTACAAGTTCCACATGAACACAATAAAGCGTTCTGGACCGCCCATTCTTCTTATTGCCTACTTTATGATCTATAAACTCATAGCCCTTGGCTTAGTCAATAAAACACAAGTAAACATCTTTCTGGTGTCCTCTACGTTCAGCCAAGATCCATCTGGCACCGGAAATGACATCCCTTGTTCCACGTCCTTTCTGAATCTAGCCTGATCCTCTGGAAGTTCCATGCATGGCTGCAACAGTTGTTGCATGCTGATCAGCCCCATTTTACTTGCATGTGATACTTGGTCTCATGTACTTTGGACTTGTTTTCAGGAAAGCCCAACCCCTTGAGAAGGATATCACCATTTGCCAAGTAGCTGGGCAGCAGAAGCAAAGAAGGCCTTCAACAATATGGGTTGACACGGTGACTTTGACAGTGGACTCAAACAAGTCTGTGGACGGTGGAGGAGCAGCAAGTTTTTTGGTTGTACAGAAAGTTCTTTCTCTTCCTGTGGGCTGGAACTGACTCAATGCCCCTACAGAACAACGCCTCAGATATTGATCTGTATGTATTGCATTTCATTTTTTATGACTTCTCATTTTTGTAGATTCCTACTTCATTTCAAGTGCCAATTATTAATGGATGCTAGCAGCTTTCTTTTCATTTGGAGTTGTGTCTCATCAGCAAATAAAGGTCCTGAAAGATTTCCTCCCCCCAAGTCATGTCTTCCTCCGTGTTATTGTGAGTGCTTCCCGGCCAGAGGCCCTCCTCTCCGGCACTCCATCTAACTGGCATTGCTGTTCATGAGAGTTTTAGTCCTTTACAAAAATCGGCTCTTCTTCATACGATTTACAGGGGCTGCTCCGCAGAAGTGGAAAACCTAGTCCTTCTTAGTAGTCTGTCCTTGGGCTGGAAGCTCTGCCCAAACCTGTTCCCTTGGGCAATCCCATAGTATCTGAAACACCGGTGACATACTGGCGGCATCACAGCAACACCTAAACCACCACAGTGCGACAGACCGACAGGCAAGTCATGGTTACAAGTACATAGGTGACAAAAACATGAATCCCTATGAGAAGAAAAAAATAAGCGGTAATAAGATGATCAATAACAATATTAATATCAATATATATCAATAATAATAACAAAATAATATTTCTAATTAGTAAAAACTGCTGTCCATAAGTGAGCATGCCCCTTAAGACTTAGAACAAAGGAAACATTTTAATAAGGCCACATGGAAGCACAAACACATTTACTAACAATCTTTCTTTATTTCTCCTTTTTTGACTCTGTCAGCAACCCCCAGGTGATGTGGCAGGCTGCGGTAAAGGGCTGCTGTTTGTCTTGTGGGTGGAAACCCAGCTAGCGGTGCTTGGACTGGCGGGTGGGGGCATCACACTTGGCTTTCTGTGAATCTCGATAACACTGGCAAACGATCACATTACCCGTAACAGGGGGTTTGATATGAGGGCCTACATATGCATCATGTAGACCTTAGCTTTAAACTCGAAGTAGTCCTAAATAAGCATAGAGATGAGATTTAGAGGAGGGGTAGAAGTGACAAGGATAGATGGACAATAAATGTAAATTACCCTTCTAACGTGAAAATCATTTCATTGATTTTGAAAGAAGATCACAAACTCCATCCAGTTATTCATGAGCTGAAGTATGATATTGAGAACGAGAATCAAGGAATTCCCCCGCCCTCCAATTCACTATGCTTGGCTATGTAGTATCTATTATTAATAGCCATGCATTTTTAAAAAGAAAAGTATCCTTATTTTGGTGCCTTTTGCTAATCATTGGACACAGAAGAGGTATCAACTACCCTGTACCGATGAGGTTACTGGTCATGTGGAATTACTAAATAAAATAATTAGATGATGGCTCTTTCAGTGTTACCCAAAGTAGATGATGGCTCCCATGTGCTCCGTTAGTGTATATGGGTGAGACAAAGTGCTGTTGGAGAGCATTAAGCAGGCAGCATGTGTGTACTGGAGTTCCTGAGCTATGCCGGGACTTGGACAAGTTCCTCCCTTGTAAAGAATAGTACCTACCTTGTAGGGTTTCATAAGTTTTATACACGTTAACACATGTAATCACCTGTGTCTGGCACATAGTCAAGACTTAATAGATATATCCTACTTTTATTTTACAAACTGCTTCCAGTTTGTCAATCATACCTAATTTCAAAGCCCTTTGAATCACATAAGTAGGATGATGTCTTATTAATATTTGCTTCCCCGGTGCCTGCTCCTCAATTAAAACTTACAATCATCTGTATAGCTATAGCATAATTATACTGGGTCCTTCTACATGCTAAGAGGCCAAGTCTAAAATCGCTGTATACTGTGCTTAGGGGGGTAATGATTTCTAGGTGGAACATCTAGTAGTATAAATGGTTAAAACATCTCCTGGCTAACTGAAAGGTTGGAAATACAAGCTTACCTGGAGTTGCCTTAGAAGAAAGACCTGCTGATCGACTTTGGAAAAAGCAACCATGGAAAACTCTCTGGAACACAGTTCTACTTGGGCACACATGAAGTTACATGGGTTGAAGTCAACACAATGACAAGAAGTTATTTTTTAAATCATTTTATTGGGGCCTCATACAATTCATTGCAATCTATACATACATCCCTTGTGTCAAGCATATTTGTACATTTGTTGCCTTCATCATTCTCAAAACACGAGGAGCTGATACCAAGGGCTCAAATAGTATGCTTTTTAAGGTGAGCATTTCCCCCCTAAATTTATTTCTTTAATAGCATGAATAGACCACCAAACTTTTTAGGTGTTTACGAGGAACAGCTCCGCTTCTCCTTTGGAATCTTCTTTATATATGGCTGTTATTTGTTATGAGAAGATATGCTATGTATTTATAAGTCAGCAAAATGTTATTGAGAAATTATTATAGATAATGTCGTTATCATGCGTGCTATCAAGTAAATTCCAATCACCGGAGTCCATGTGACAGTGTGGAATTGTCCTCTAGGGTTTTCTTGGCTGTCATCTTTAAAGAAGGGGGTCTCTAAGTCTTCCTCACACTCATGGAACCACTGGGTGTGTCTGGCCCTCCAAACTTTCAGTTGGCGTAACCACTGCAAGATCAGAGATCTCAATTACTGCCATCGCAGCACGTCCACCTCTGGTAAACCTCATGGTAGACCTGCCCTGTTGCTTTCTGAGGCCGTAGGTCTTCTTGGGAGCAGAAAGTTTCATCTTCTCCCCAAGTAGTCATTGGTGGCATTGAACTACTGAACTTTTTGAGGCAGTCACACTTGAGCTGAGCCCTGAATGTCAGGAAAGGGACAGGCATGTAAAGAATGTTCTGGGCAAAGGGAGTGCCTTGGAGAAAGTTTGCAAAGAGAATGGGAGTTATACTGTTTAAAGAGTTTAAAGAGTTATAGATACAAAGAAGGATGGGGGTAGAATAAGAGATGAAGGTCGAGGTTTTGTAAATCATCTTAAGGAATTGGATTTTATTCTAAATGCAGTAGATAACTATTTGAAAATTCTGGTCAAGTAAAGGGGTATTTTTAAAATGTCATCCTGCTTGTTGTATGGAAAATAAAATTTGAAGTTCAAGGGTGTTAGATTCTTAGTTAAAACTTGAGCTGTCTTTGGGAAAGGGGCTCTATTGATTAATGCAAATGCAGGAAGGAACGAACAACTCACCCATGGGAAGACCCGTGATTTGAACTGATTCCAGGAACAACTGAAAACCAGAGGATTCTCAGACTCTGTCTTTTTGCTTTCAATGCAGACCACAGGGCTCCTTTCTCATGAGGCAACATGCCGACAGACAACTCGTAAGCCTCATTTCACCATGATTTCTGCCACCACCAGCCTTAAATGGGTTTCTTGGCATGTCTTCAGCGGATGCTTCTGGACTAACACCTGGGTTCAGAGGGTGCTGATGCATGTGCTCACGGAATGGGCTCTCTAGATGGGTAGAGCTGGAGGAGACAGAAGTGTAGATCCAAGGAGAAATACAAAGGAGGGGGCTGGGCAGGCAACTCCCTTCGGTCAGAAACGAAAGAAAGAATTTTTATGAGAGATGAGAGGGTAAGGGGAACAGTGAGACAGTGAGCCATCCAACTAGTGGTGGCGTGCCTTCAGGTCTGAACAGCAGGAAGGGAGCAAAGAGCCACACAGATACCTCTGTGCCTCCCGGCCTCCTGGGGGTTTCCTTCTAGACCGAATGTGTAGAGTGCCGAACACAGCACCATGAAAATGTTCCTGGTGCGGATCCAGCAGCCAGAAACACACTAAGAAAACGCAGTCGCTTTGTCCCCATGGAGTTTAGACACAGGACATTTCTACTCCGCACAACTCTCCCAAAGAGGCAGGACGTTTTAGACGTCAGTTAATTGATCATCGCTCTGGCTTTCCTAGGGCCCCACCACCATTTGAAATAGGGCGGCATGACAAAGCTTCTGTCACCTCTGTCAGTCCGTTTCAATCACTTGCCAACTAGGTAACAGAGCCAGAAGCCAAGAATTTGCACAGGGCATGGGAAGACCCAATGGGTCTGTCTGTCTGTCAAGGGCATCCTACTCCTCTGTTTTAGGTAAATGTGGTGAGTAGACGAACAGCGACAGAATGACTGATCCAACCTTTTTATCCTTTGAAACATAAATTGCAGTTATTGGAGATAGAAATTACAGCCCGATGGAATAAAGAGCAAGGATATTAAATTGATAACGTAAATATGCTATTTCTGTCCTGGTCCAGCGAATTCTGTGCTAGAGTCTCTATAGTATGCAGACTATATGTGATGCAAACCCGAATGAACCAATTCATGTCCTGTAATTCCCTCTTATTCCTCAGCAAAATGTAAACAGAGAAAAGTTAATGAGGTTGAATTCATCAATTTGAGCTCTGTCTGGTACGATGATCTCACCCATCCTGTGCTTCCTTTCTGTGTGTGCTGGTTATCAAATTATTGCCACTCAGCTACAATTTCACCCATCGTTGACTGATCTGCAAAAAATGGAGATAGGCCCTTTAAATAATCTTTTCTTTTTCCATTTGCCCTCTGGTAAGTCTTGCCCACGGGAAACACTAAAGAAACACTGTAGACAGAGAGGTTTAAATTCTTGGATGGTGGGTGCTACCCTGGGAGGGTCCACTAGTCTGGACAACTTCTATGGCATCTGAGGCCTGCAGTGCGGGTGACTTCTCCAGTGCTGTTTCGGAGTCTAGATGTGACCACGAGAGTACAACCTGTGCAGTCACACTGGGTAATGCTGGATGAATCCTCTGCTGCTGACATCTTAACACTCGTTACTTTTGAACGAAGGGTCTCACATTTTCATTTTGACCTGAACCCTGCAAATGATTTGACTTGTTCAACCTGGACAGGACTCACTGTCCAAAGACTGTCCCCAGCACTGTTTGTGTCATTTCATAGCACAGTTCTCTCTATGACTAGGTTTCCCTACCATGCCAGATCTGAAAGATGCCTTGTCCTATTTTGTGTGAAGCTATCCGGCTCTTCTCATGTTGTTGGAATTGATAAACCACCTGGTAGCACTTCTCATGGGAATTTCTTCAAGGCAAGCAGTCTCATGGACAGCCATGAGTATCAGGTAGTTCCGGGAGGGTGGGGCAAAATAATAAGTGGGAGAACATAGGAGGGAAAAGAATGCCATGGGGATCATGGATAGTGGGAATGAGGTAGGAAAAAGAGAGAATAGGATTTTTATGGCTAATGTGAGAGCATCTTAGACTCCATTTTTGGCAAAGCCAGCTACTTCAATATTTTAACTAGATAAAATGAAAGGCGTAACAAACCCATCATCTGTCTCAGCAACACATCCACAATTTGATATCACAATAGCATCTTTTAGCTTGGGCTGCCCTTTGTTCTTTCTCCCTCCTCTTGGGCTGGGAGCCCACTGTGTGTATGCTTGTTGGCCTTCATGGACAGGCAACAGCAGCATCACACAAAATCTTCAGCCTTGAAAATAAACAGAACTGATAAATAAAAGGACTGATTATGGAAAACCAATCACTTTCTATTCTTTATTATTCCTTTGATCCAAGTGTGTTTTCTTGTATTTTGTACTTGTAGTAACAGATTTCTGGCCCTGGCTTTTCAAAATAGGTACAAATATCATTCCCCATTGCCTAATTTCCCCTCCATAAAAATGTGGTGAGAAATAAATAGTTTTGTATGCATTGTACATTTCATAGAAATTCTAACAAATGATGCATATCTATTACTCAGTGGTGAAAGGATAGGTGTTTTATCCTATCTCTACCATAGTTCATTTTTCTTGTGTTGTTTGTTTATTTTTGCCTTAAACTATTTTATTGCAACACCCTGGAATTTAAAGATAACAAGATAAGCAATATTTTATGTGGGATATCTATTTTAAATCTGGTAGGTAGATAGCTAAAGCGGATCTCTACTTTTAAATGTATTTTCATGTTTCCCTTAGTAGCAGTAGGAATAAAGATAATTTACAAACAATCATGTAAATACAATTTTTAAATAGCAAGAAGTAAAAATAAATAAAGTTGAACTCACAATGGGCTAGAAGTGTTACATTGGGAGCCTCACTTTTATTGTTTATCTTTTTTTCAATCGTTGAAACTTTTGAAGCACTTCAAAATAATGTTGAATTTGATCAGTGCTGCATTTTACACAGTTCATTTGCCCAACCGCACCCTTCACATTTTTGGGTGGTATTGTCCTTATGATGGTATTCATCAATTCTGAAATATTCTCATTTATTATTTTTTTAAATTCACTTTCTGAATATTTTATTCATATTTACCAATTCTTTCTTCAACTATATTATTTTAGAGTTCAAGTTGAGATTAGGAGTTTAACTTATATAGTTTTTAATTTTCTGGGTTTCTAATTGGTTCATTTTCACATTCACTTATGCTTGTTTCTTTCATAATTTCTTTTATTAATTTTTTCTTAACTTTTTACTGTGAATTGGCTGAAAGCATCCAGAACAGATCAGTTTTTCTCTCAATAATTCACACATGTTTTACTTCATGGCACTGATTCCAATCCCCACAATGTACCATCACTTAGCCCCTCCCTCCCTGGGTTTCCTGTTACGGTTCCTCCTTATTTCCTAACCCTTCTGAACTTTTTTCCTGGCATAAAAGCACCTTAAAAAAGAAAAGGTAGTTTGAATTAGGTGAAGGTTTAGGTGCATGTCATCAC
>NW_022103915.1:92252150-92260498 GCF_000313985.2 Echinops telfairi
GGGCTCTTATCTATAGCAGTGTGCATGTCTGGTCTAATCCAATTTGTAAGGTAGAATTGAGTTCATGATAGTGGGGGGGAAGGAAGCATTAAGGAACTAGAGGAAAGTTGTGTGTTTCATTGGTGCTATACTGCACCCTGACTAACTCATCTCTTCCTTGTGACCCATCTGTGAGGGGATGTTCAATTGTCTACTGATGGGCTTTGGGTCTCCACTCCATGCACCCCCTCACCCCATTCACATTGGGTATGATTTTGTTCTGGGTTTTAGATGCCTGTTACTTGATCCCATCAACACCTCATGATCACACAGGCTGGTGTGCTTCCTCTGTATGGGCTTGGTTGCTTCTCAACTAGATGGCCACTTGTTTATCTTTAAGACCCCAGACACTATCTTTTGATAGCCGGCACCATCAGTTTTCTTCGCCACATTTGCTTATGCACCCGCTTTGTCTTCAGCAACTGTGTAGGGAAGGTGAGCATCACAGAATGCCGAATTATTAGAACAAAGTGTTCTTGTATTGAGGGAGTACTTGAGTCCAGGCCCAGTGTATACCTTCAAATTTAATTCTTAACATATAGATATGAGTACATAGTTCTATTCCCCTCTTGTTATATATAAATATATTTGCATGTGTACATGCCTGTATTTAGACCTTTATAAATGTCCTTTGCCTCCTGATTCTTTCCTCTATTTCCTTTTACTTTCTTCTTGTCCCACCATTGTGTTCGGCCTTCATTCAAGATTAGTAATTTCTCCCAGCTACATTGCCCTTGATTAAGCCCCACGAGGCATGCTACGCCCTTCTCTTCATTGATTTTAGTTCACTTGTTGTTTCCTTGTCCCTGGGTTGGTTCCCCTGCCCCCCTTCCCTTCTTCCACCTCCCCTTCGCCCATATTCCTCCGGAACCATTGGTCCCATTCTTATCATCTCCGAATTGTTTATCTCACCTATCTTATCTAGACATACTATTATTTTTATTTTATTCGGAGTAAATTAATCTTCCATATGCAGATTTTCATGGTCTGTGAAAATCCTTCTCCAGCATCCAGTTTCCTTCCTTCTCTTATTTTTTTCTTTATTTTTTCTTAACTCCATTGTCCTTTCTTCCTTTTCCCCTCTCTCCTTCTTCCTCTGTTCCTTTGATTTCTTGTTTTCTGACTCTCTCCTTCATTCATTCACATACTGTCACCCTTCTTTTGTCCTTTTGCTCTTCTTCTCTGATTCACTTGTCTTACAATCATATTCAAGTTACCCCCTTGCAATGCGATGAATTATTTCATATGGTACCAAATGACTGAGCAGGCCTATGCAAATGTGGCTTCTTTATGGCCCTCTCAAGGGATTAAACAGCTTGTATAGAATGTAAGAAGCTACACAGTACCTTTTTGGGGTGGAGCTATGCAAATATGGAGTAGGGAACCCTAGTGTGGGAATTGGTCAGTTTTGCTATCCTCCTAGGTTTAAAATGAGTCTTGCTAAAGACAGAAAAGTGGACCTTACGACCATCTGGAGAAAAGAGCCAGAAGTGGAGCTCATCCTTTGGGCCTGAGACCCCTGCAATGAAACTCTTCAATCCAGAAATCAGCTATGGCATCACAGAAGGCAGAGACAGCAGTGAGCAAAAGCAGAGAAGTGACAGCGGTAGAACAAAGAGACTAGCAAGAGACACCGTGTTGGGTTTCCCTTCCTTCCAGCTACAGTAGACTTGCTGGCAGAGAGGGGTGCATCTGGGAAATTGGGGGAACTAGACTCATGGAGCAAGAATTCAGTGCCCTCAGGCCAAAATTTAGTGGCCGAGTGGGATGGATCTTGATATTTGGTCCACAGAGCTAAAAGAACTTTCTACCTTTTGCCTGGGTAGGGCAGAGGCTAGACCCAGGGGTTGTGGGGCTGAAAGCCATCGAGAGAACTGCTGTGGATACAGCTGAGCAGAGGCTCTCCTGGTTGAAGATCTGTGTCTGGAGCTGTTTCTGATCTTTCCGGGTGAGCGTTATACATGTGGTCATTGCAACAGATTATTGAGCCCAATAGAGAAGTAGAGAGTGTCTTGGGAGGAACAGTTGGTGTTGGAGTTGATAAAAAGTTTGGAAGCGGAATGCTCATGATCTTAATTCTCCTCTCTTCCCTGTGAACATTTAGAGGAGTTCAGACACTGTCCCTATGCTGCTCGTATACTCCAAAAGCCTCTACTTTAAATCCAGGTTTTCTATTGGTAGCATGCTGCTGCTATTCAACAGATCCAGTAAGATCTTCTTAGATTCAGTCACCAGGCCAGTTGGTGAGCTGGAATGAGATCAAGACCGCAAAACTGCCTGCCTTCTTTTATACTCTGGGAGATGCTGCCCTTGGCTTTAGTCGATCACAGCATTAGTCTCACTCTTGTCTTGAGCAAGGTATGGAAAGATGAGGGAGTGGAGAATAGAAGATCCTAAGAAGCTATTGTTCTTAACCATTGAAACTTGTTTTGGCCCTCCTGTCAGTTGAGGGTACATTTTTAGTTTCTATTTTTCTGCAGAAGTTCAACTTAACTTTGTATCTTGTCTGATATATATTTAACGTGTATAAATGTGTGTGTTTGCCAACCACATTTGGGACTCATTAGTATACTGTGTTAATAAATCTGAAATTATTATGATTTCACCCACAAGTAGAGTAATACCATCACTCAAAGAACATTGGAATGGAATGCATCTTATGAATTAAAAAATAAAAAAACTTAACCCCAACACCCTCCTCGTTGCTTTATTGCAGTGGCTCTCAACCTTCCTAATACCTTGACCCTTTAATACAGTTCCTGATATTGTGGTGACCTCCAACCATAAAATTATTTTCGTTGCTCTTTTATAACTGTAATTTTGCTACTGTTATGAATTGTAATGTAAATATCTGATATGCAGGATGTATTTCCGTTGTTATAAGTTGAACATAATGAAAGCATAGTGATTAATCACAAAACAATATGTAATTATATATTGTTTATTTATTTCTTATGACAAATAAATGAAATTTTGTCTTGAAGCATGGTGTAGCAGGGCTAACAGTCTTCATGCCAGGTCCTCATATGTGGGTGTATCTGCATGTGGGCGGACCTGCCTGGAGATGGATAGAAGGGCAGTGCCTCGGTTTCTAAGACCATCAGAAATATGTGTTTTCTGATGGTCTTAGGTGACCCTGTGAAAGGGTCCTTCAACCCTCAAAGGGTCGCGACCCACAGGTTGAGAACCACTGCTTTATTGGGATAATTTGGGAAGTAGAGTAGATGGTCTCCCTTGTCACTGAAATTGCAGCAAGTCTGACATATGAGTACAGGTTGCCATCAAGTTGATGCTGACTCATAGTGACCCTAAATGATGGGTAGAACTTCCCCTGTGAGCTGCCAAGACTGACACTCTTTAGAGGATTGGAAAGACCCAGCTGTCTTCCGGGTTCTGCTGGTGGTTTTGAAATGCTGACCTTGTAATTTGCAGCCCGATATGTAACCACTGTGCCACCAGGGTTCCTCTCACATGCACAAGTGGTGATTGAAAATACCATGACTTGAGTCAGGCACACTTGAGTCCTCAAATTCACATCTGTTCTCTTCAACAGTAGAAAGAAGTCTTTTTGGCAGAAGATTTGCCCAATGTAATACATTGTTTGATTTCTTGAGTGCTGCTTCCATGGGTATTAATTGTGGATTCAAGTAAAATGAAATTCTTGACGACATTACTATTGTCTCCACTTATCATGATGCTGTTTATTGGCCTGGCTGTGAGGATCTTTGTTATATTTACATTAAGGTGTGGCCCACACGGAAGACTGTGTGGCGTTTGATCCTCTTCAGCAAGAGCCTCGGCAAAGAGGGTTGTGTCATCCATGTTTTCAGGTCGTTAACGAGCTTTCCTCTGGTTCCGATGTTTATTTTCTTCTCCATGTAGTCTAGCTTCTTATCATTTGCTCAGCATATCCATAGTTTATGGTGATCCACGCAGTTGAATTCCTTCAGCCAAGATGCATCTGATGTCAACACTGATATCCCTCATTCCACATCATCATGTGAGTCTGGCTTGAATTTCTGACTACAGCCATGCTTAACATGATCGTCAACAAAATTTTACTTGAATGTGATATTAAGTATATCATTTTGATAATCCCAGCATTTCATTGGATAGCCTTTATGTGGAAAGGGCATACATTTGAATCTCTTCCAGTTGGTTGGCCAGGTAGCTGGCTTCCAAACTACTTGCCATAAGTCAGTGAATACCTAGAAGACTACCTCAGTTTGTGGAAACATACAATTTGTATTCCATCAGTATTGGTAGCTTTGTTTTTCACCCATGCTCCCAGGGTAGCTCGAACTTTTTCTCTTCAACACCGTCAGTTCTTGATTATATGCTACCTCTTGAAATAATAGAATACAGAATCTTGAGTAATGTTTTTTATGCTTTTACTCATAAATCATAATTCCTGTATATCACTGAATGTAATGCCAGTAGCAGTGGCGTAAACAAGTAGCAAATTAAAATTACATGTTTAATTAAGATCATGCATTCAAATGAAAGCACGTGATTCCAAGTATCAATGTAATTGAGTAACAACAGAATGCATTAGAAAGTTCCTAAAGTTAGCCTGAATACATGTGAACCAGGCTTATAAAAAATGTTTCATTATAAATACATACAGGGTTCTTTTCGTGAAAAAAATAAAATAACACAAGTCTGCTGGAACACTGCACAAAATGTTTACAGACATTAATTTTGGTGTCTGACAGCCACTGGGTGTGCGGTGTCACTTGGCTCTGCTCTTCAGTTTGTCAGAACAGACGTGGGTAAGGCCACCCTCGCATGCCAAAGGACAGCATGCATTTGGCCAGCCCCACTGAAAGGGTTCAGCATTTTCTCATCCCCAAACATGTGAGTGCAGCCATGATTGATAAAAGTGAGTGGAACTTTGAAACTTTAGTTTGATTTAAAGAAATCCGACCACACAAGCGGGTGAGGGATGCCCAGATTAGTTTCATTTGCAACAAATAATGAGTCAGAAGGGAGAAGGACTGGCAGCTGCAGCCAATGTGTGTTGCTCGCACCCATTTTTATCTTTCCTTCATTGTTTTCAGAGCAGAAAGGGAGCCCAAAGCAAAAGATGAAACAGAGGAGAAAGAGAATGATTGCCGAGGCAGGACTGAACTCCACAAGTCCAAGAGCAGAGAGGCTTATTTAGAGGCTTCTCAGAAGGGAAGTGAGACAGGAGGGCAGGAAGAAAATAAACTTAGAGGCGGGGACAAGTAAACTATCCTTTCCTTCATACGGATGAAGTATTCTATATACAATATCCTCCTATGTCTCACTAGCCACCACCATTATGTATTCAGGAGAAAACATGTCACTGAAACACCCACCTACTTTTCAATACGAGCAGGCTAGTTTCCAAATAAACCCATCTCTCCGTCTCCCTGCTCCTGCAAGTCTTAAACGGATTCATTCTCCTAGGAATAGAAATTATGGAATCTAAGAGGAAAACAATAATCTGGCAAAAGAGAAAGGGCAAAATTTTCTTTTGTTTGCAAATCCCGTGTATTAATTGCATTCCTGGGAGACTCTCTGGACAGAGCCTCTGGTAAACAAATTAGATATAAACTGAAGGAGAGGGCACCAAGGTCACCGTGGTGAGGGAACATCAAATGACAGGCGCTGGGACCCCCGATGCATGGCTTGCAGAGCAGATGTTCACAAGGATGCAGTGATTATTGAACTGGTAATAAAAAAGCATCAGCTTACAGGCAGCTACGATGGATGCTGGTAATTATAAAACATCCCCTGGGAGGAAAATGACACAAGTCAGCCACAACTCTGCAATCACCGGGGCATAATTAAAGCTCCAGTAACAGTTGTTAATAGGGTGCAAATAAAACAGGGGGGAATTTTGAACACAACCTTTTTTTTTTTTTTTTAAGACACGGCAAAGGGCAATGTAATTACAGGGACAGCAGATTTTGCAATTTTACTCTACATCACAAAACAAAAGGTTGGGGCTATTGGGTGGACATAGATATTTAAAGTATGGAAACCCAGATACACCTACATATATATATATATAGACACACACCAAAGGGAAAAAACGTGTGTTTGCTCTTTGAATATGTAATATGTGGGGGAGAACAGATTTTTAAACAGAATGTTTATATTCTAATTTTCAAAATGGTAGAAATACAAATATGTAAAGAAAACGGAATACATGTAAATATTTGGCCATTTCATCCTTTCCGGGAGATCTGTAGTGGTATCATGTGCCAAGCTATAGGATGCTGTTGGTTAAAATGGTTTAGATATTGTTAAATAAAGTCAGTAAATCACTTGCAGTGTTGAAAGTGTCACTTTTTCACAGAAAGCTGCCAGCCACTCCCTAACCTAAAACATTAGGCAAAACAGGGCTCGTTTTTTCCCATGGGCTAAATCACTGGGACTATTTGCCCGTAGAGCTCCGAGGAAAAATACATCTACACCCATTGCGACCCAGTTGCTTGGGCGATTGAGTAACTAACTATGTGTCTGCATGCGCATTACCAATTAGGCATACGTAAAGATCTATTTTAAGAGGCATATGGGTAGTGGGATGAGAGGGAAAGAACCGCGACCATTCCTACATGGCCGATTGTCCATTCATGACTACATGAAGAATGACTATATTTGAAATATGAACATGGATTCATCAGGGCTGGGAAGGACGTAAGAGGTCAGAGTCCTTGTTACCTTCAATACCGACTGGATGCAGCGGCTTGGTGGACATTAGGAAACGTCTTCAAAGACCAGAGTTGTCCTTGAGGAAGACTCCATTCATGACTACATGAAGAATGACTATATTTGAAATATGAACATGGATTCATCAGGGCTGGGAAGGACATAAGAGGTCATGGTCCTTGTTACCTTCAATACCGACTGGATGCAGTGGCTTGGTGGACATTAGGAAACGTCTTCAAAGACCAGGGTTGCCCTTCAGGAAGACTGGAGGCAGACAGGAAAAGTTAACTAACAATAACAAGGTAAAATCTGGCTTCTTCTCAGCCTTCAAGCCATGGAAAAATAATAAAAACTGTATAAGGAATTCCTGTTATTCTCCCCAAACACCCAGAGTCATAAGACATACTATCCCAGGACTATGATATTAAAAGATGTGAATATTTTAGCTTTGGGAAAGAACTTTCTTTAATTGTACGCTTTTAAAATCTACAAGATTAGGTCCCATTCTGAAAGGAGTTGAACAGAGAAGAATGGGGGAAGAACAAGGAAAACAAACCCTCTCTCCACCTCAGAGGTAAAACAGAAAACTGCTCTGCAATTGACTAAAGATCCTGAAAGAAGGAGTTGGAGTTATGGTCTAACAAGTAGGAAATGTTGTTGACTGCATCTTGCTCTTGGAAATTCACAATCACATAAGCCTATTAAATGCTCTGATAAAATTCTGCAGAGACTACATATCAAATTTGTTAAATGGAGCTTGGCTCTGGCATTCAACTAGTCTTAACCCTGCCAAAACTAGACAAGATGCTTGACTTTTCCCTACTCCACGCCGGCATGTTGCATTCACATCTTGGAGCACTGGGTTGAAGTCTGGTCCCTCTTTCCCTGTGGAGATATAAACAATGCGTGGAGTAGGGAACCAGTGGAAAGGTCTGGGGGGCCGGCCCCAATCCCAACTACTACGTGGACAGCTGCTCCTCCCCCCAGCAGAATTTATTTCAAAGGATGGCTTTGAATCTGCAGCTCCGGAAGAGGGACATGTCGGATTGGAGCACAGGAGAGCGGATGAAGGGAGAGGAGGAGAGAGTGGAGCACATCCTGGCCCACCAGGCCTTGAAGACGGTGTTCCCAATTAGAGCAGCCAGTCCACAGAGAGGACCACATGGCCAGCTCCACTATGAGACCTAATGCCCCTCGTTGACCCAAAGCGCTACAGGGGATAACACCAGAGACACAGTGTGGGAATTGCACCTGATCTGATCCCACCACACTGAGGCAAGGCAACTAAGCGAGTGCAACAGAACAGCAAGGGAATGGAGCGACAAGGTCCCCAGGGAATGCTGAAGGTGGTCTTTGGGGTCAGGGTGTGGTGCCCCAACAGACAGGACTGGAAAGCACTCCTACAGGCCAACAAACAATCCTTGAACTAAATACAAGCTTTTCTTTCTTGTTGTGTTTTGTTTTTTGTCATTGGGTTGTTGTTTTGTTGTATGTTGTTGTTTGGTTTTGCTCTGTCTTGTTTTTCTGCATGTTATTAGGCCTTTCTAAATAAGATAGGCTAGATGACCAATCTGGAGGAGAAAACAGTGGGACCAACAGTTCCAGGAGGACATGGGAGAGGGGGAGGT
>NW_022103915.1:92261682-92278158 GCF_000313985.2 Echinops telfairi
AGGGGGAACTGATTACAAGGATCTACATGTGACCTCCTCCCTGGGGGACGGACAACAGAAAAGTGGGTGAAGGGAGACGTCGGACAGGGCAAGATTTGACAAAATAATAATTTATAAATTATCAAGGGTCTATGAGGGACGGGGGAGCGGGGAGGAAGGGGAAAAAATGAGGACCTAATGCCAGGGGCTTAAGTGGAGAGCAAATATTTTGCGAATGATGAGAGCAATAAATGTACAAATTTGCTTTACACAATTGATGTATGTATAGATTATGATAAGAGTATTATCATAATCTTAGTATGAGCCCCTAATAAAATGATTTAAAAATGATGCTCAACTTATCAAAAAATAATTAAGACTTGGCTTAGGAACTTAGGTGATGCAAGTGGGTTGTGATTTGCTGCTAACCTAAGGTTGGTACCTCAAACCCACACAGAAACTACAAAAAACAAACAGTCAAGCAAATAAACACTTGGCAAACTACTTTCATAAAGCCTACAGCTTATAAAACCTTATGGAAGAGTTCTCCGTAGGGCTGACATAAGTTGAAATGACCTGATGGTTAAGGTGTGTTTACTTTTCATTTTGGTTAACCTTGGTTTCCTCAATTATAAATCAGGGTGGTAATATCAATCTTCCGGGGTTGTTGGGGAGATTAAGTAAGACATTTCTCACGAAGCATTTTGCACAGCTTCAGGTACATAATAAATAACACCCTAGGTATTATTATTGTTCATGTTGTACTATGTAACGAGCAAGTGAGCCTGCTTAGCTTTGTGTAAGTCGGTATTTTCTGCCCTTTGTCTTTTAAGGAACACCTATGCAAATCTGAAGCTCTATCAGTGCTTTGGAATAAGCAGGTTGAGAAGCATCGTGCTTCTTGTGCTTCACCCATTCCCTTGCAGGTATTTAAGTTTTAGGGAGAGAATGGCAATAGGAAAAGGAGTACTTCTCCGGAATTGAAGAATGGCTGCAGGAAGGAAATGAAGAATCTGAGGAGGCAGTGTATTTAGAATTTATTTTTGCTTTTGTAATACTTGGGTTGTAATACAATGATTTTCCTAATGGATTTATATCTTATTGTTAAAGTTACCACTGACTGTTTATGTCTGTTAAAAACCTCAGCTGTATATTGTCTAAAGTGATTCTATTACTTGTTATTAAATTCTTTATACCTTCTTAGAAATAAGGCTTCAAAGAAAGCTTACGAACCCCAGAACAGCCTTACATGGGAGAAGCAGTGGAAACTGCCTTCCCATTTTCTTGTTCTAGAGTCTTCTACTTCTAGTTATATATATATAATATATATATAATATATACACACATATATATATTTACCTTATACATACATATACACATATATACATACATATATATATATATATATTTGTCTTCTCTGTTTGATCCAAAGTTTGGAAATGTAGAAAGATGAATAATGTGAACAGGTTACGTTGATTGGAATAAATAGCCAAGAGGGCTGAAAAGGTCTGCTAAGCTAGGTTAAAAAATAATAATTTTCCATCATCTTTGCTCCAAACCACATTAAAATCAGACTAGAAGACTGAACAGAACTGTCTTGGGAAGAGTACAGCCACAATACTTTTTAGAAGTGGGAATGGTAAGACTTTATCTTACATCCTGTGGGAATGTTGTCAGGACCAGGCAGGTTTGCTTTGAGACAGATCTATCTTAATGGCAGCTAAAAACAAAATTCTAAACACAAAATAGTTAAATACAAAATAGCTAAAAATCAATATTAGATAAATCACTGAACAAGTTAGAGTGGTTTTCATTTTATTCTAGACAGTGGATAATTCTACACATTTCTTTTGTGCCCACAACAGTTTGATATAAAGTAGACTGCTTTGGCATTCAAGAATTAGATAAAAAAGAAGAGGAAATATGGACCACGTTACTTTCTATTTTTAAACAGGTTTAAGAAGTGGTCAAAAGATTTTTGGCTCACAATTTTTATAACTTCAACCATTTAGTGTACTTAGGACTCCTGTCAAGACATTTATATATATAGTTTCTGATATGGCATTTATATAACAGATTTACTTTTAGTTCTTCTATGAGCTTATGCTTTATTTACTTCTTAAAATTGTATGTATCTCTCCCCAATGTTACTAAATTCCAGGCTTATAATATGAAAAAAAATTTTGCTTATTCTTTAAAAAAACTTCTAAAAAAACCAAAACCGACAACTGATTCTGCTATACACTATATAGATATATGTACGTGTGTATATATATATTTGTATACATATGTACATGGAGCTATATTTATATGTACATGGGACTCTGGTGTCATGTGAGTTAGGCATTGAGCTGCTAGCCACAAGGTCAGTGGTTCAAATCCATCAGCTGCTCTGCAGGAAAAAAAAATGAGGCTGTTGGTCCCATAAAGATTAATAGTCTAAGAAGCCCTAAATAGAATAACTATGTGCTGGAATTAACTCATAGGCAGTAGGTTTGGGGAATATATATATTTCAAAAAAATTCATGGAAAAATAGAATTAAAAGTGTCGATTTTCCGTGAACGTTTTGAACATGATAAATGTTCATTTCATAATTGTTGTCGATAAAAGTATGAATCATATTCCATACTTTAATTATCATTTAGAGAAGATATAGAGAATATAATGGAAGTTTCTAGTCCACTGCACATTAAGGAAACCTGGTAATAGCATTAATGTGGTTGAAGAAGTACATACAGGATGTTATGAAAAGATAGGAAAGATGTGGTAGACAAACTTTTGTATAAGTTGAATGCTGAAGGATAAATGGGAATACAAAAGGAGTAGTAGTGTGTTGGAGTGCTAAGAGTTACTCCTGGCTCATTGTCTTCTCTAGGTCCCCTAATTATAACCTTGAGTCCCAAGACTTCCAATCACATTTATAGTCATAAGATTACTATATTTTTATTGTTAGTTCTGACCTCTCCCCTGAATTCTAGATTCATATCTAACTGTCAATCTAATATTGCATCTGGATAACTTTTTTGATGGCCCATTTTCCCATTTCCTCTTGTGTTCCCTGTCTGGTAAAATTCCACCACTCTTCAGCCAGTTCCTGAATTTCTCCCTCTTGCTCTCTGCATTCAGTATAACAAGTTTTATTGTCTTTTTCATCAAATCATATCCTGAATGTGACCACGTACTGTTATTGCTCTACCTAAGTCACCATTATCTCTTTTCTTCAGTCTCTGCTACCACGGAGTCTATTCCAATTTATAGGTTCTCAAACTTATTTGACCTACTTTCCCCATTTCAAAAAGTAAAAGTTACTTAGTTTATCGCTTGGCAATTAGAAAATGTTGTACTTTAGCCCATAATTCAGGATAAAGTGTAGGCATCTGCTTTTTCAGCACCCCTGGACCATTCCAGCACCCCCATGGAGTGGTGTTACCTACCTTAGGACCCATTGCTATAAACGGTTTCAGAAAACAAAAACTTTACAAGGGCAGTTAACCTCTTCTTTCTCCCAAGGATCTGCTACAGGGTTTGAACCACCAAACTTCAATCAGCACCATCTCTTCCCTTGATCACTATAATGGATTCCAGAAGGATCTTTCTTCTTTTCCCGATCTCTTCCCTGTATGGCAGGCAAAGTGCATCTTCTGAAGCAAAGCCACAACATGTCACACTCTTGCCCCAAAGTGGTGACCAGACGTCCCGCCGATTTTTAACAATTTTTTCTGTGTCCTGCGGCGTTTTTAAAAAGTTCCAATTTTTGGAAAGAATGCACAAGCTAGGGTATCCGGTTTTTGGCTGCCATGTGGCTATTTCGCCAGAATATGAGTTTTATCAATGGTGTCCCGTCGTTTTCTATCATAGTTAGAATAAACCCCAATATCCTAAGCATTGCTTTGAAACCTCTCCATCGTTTGACCAGATATCTAACTCCTCTCTTGGTCTTCTCCAATTATCCAGATCTTTCTGGGTTTTTGTTTGCTTGGTTTTGGATATGCATGCTGAGGTAGTTAGTTTATTGTGCCAACCTGGCCGATAAACACATGTGTCCTTAATTGAAGGGCGGAGGGATAAATGGCTCCGTGAGCGTCGCCTTTCTAGTTCTTGGGTCTCTGGCTTTCTGATGGTCGGGCCAGGGTGCAGCTGCCTTAGCCAGTTCCCTGCTTTTTCCTGGCAAGGCTCACTTCCTGCAAGACATCCCCAAGAAGAAGCCACATGGACCTACCCCAATGCAGCCCTGGGTGTTGGAGCAGCCGTGTGGAGACCCCTGCCAGCACTGAGATGCTTACACGTTCACTGACTCAGCTTTCCTCCTGCAGTTGGCATCATTGCATCTGTTTTGTAAGATGGAGGAGCACTTTGTGGATTGGTGTTGGAAATATGGGTTCATGGGTTAATGCTGGACCTGTGGGCTTGGGCAGCACTGGGGTGGGATATTTTCTTGATGTGCACTTAGCCTTTATATAAAACTCTCTCTTATACATGAGTTTCTGTGGATTTGTTTCTCTAAAGTACCCAGACTCACACACATGCCATACTTTAGGACCTTTTTGTACGTGCTATTCTTGGTCTAGAATGAATGCCCTTATTCAACCTGTGTGGCTTGTTTTCTCCACTCAGGTTTAAGGTCAAGAGTCACCTCCTGAGAGAAGTCTCCTTTTATTAGTAAAGCTAGCAAACCCTCACCCTCTGTAAGAGTCTCTATTCTCTTGCCCTCATTAATTGTTCTTCATTAAATTTATCACTGTTGAATTTTCTGAGCTTTCGATGGAAGTGCCATGGGAGCAGGGGCCCGGTCTGTTCTATTTGCTGCTGTATCTTTAGTGTTTAGAAGATTGCCTAACATATAGTAGTGCTTGATACACACATCTTGAATTTCTCATTCTCTTGGGAAAGGATTGTGTAGATATATAATTCGTGAGAAATATCAAGTTTGGAATTTAAAAACCATCCAACACAGAGTAGATCGTGGAATTCAAAGAGAAGAGGACTACAGCGGAGGTGAAGTCCTAACAGGGGAGAAGGAAAGGACCAGAAAGTCCCACCTTCCCCATTAGTGGGTAGCGGGTTTAAAGCCAAGCTTGTCCTTGCAGTGTTTCCAAATGCCTTTCTTCCTTTCTGATGGGCGAGAGACTACACCTTCCCCTTTTGTGTCCCCTTTTCTCCCTTAAGTGTACACAGGCACACATCGTTTTGTTGCCAAATTGAAGATTTGTGGCAACCCTGTACTGAGTAAATCTACTGGCACCATTTTACCAATGGCATGAGCTCTCTTTATGACTCTGTCACATTTTGATAATTCTGACAATAGTCTAGACATGTGCATAATGCTATTGCATATGTAAAAGACTGCAGTAGAGTGTAGACATAACTTTTTAATGCACTTAAACCAAACCAAACTCACTGCTATTGAGTTGATTTCAACTTATCGTGATCCTATAGGACAGGGTAGAGCTCTTCTTGTGAGTTTCCCAAACTGTAACTCTTTATGGGAACAGAAAGTTTTACCTTTCTCCTGTGAAGCCGCTGGTGGCTTTGAACTGCTGACCTTGTGGGTCGCAGCCCAATGTGTAACCACTACGCCACCAGGGTTCCTTTATATGCCCTAGGAAAACAAACCAACACAATTTTGTGGCTTACTTTATTCTGATATTCACTGCAACCAGATCTCTCCCTGGTATGCTTGCGTATAGGGATCTGTTTGATTGTCGTTGATCTCATTTAGTATTGCATTGCTTGGATCCTCTTCTTCAACTGCTCTTGTTCAAGAAAGTGTGTGTGTGTGTGTGTGTGTGTGTGTGTGTAAGGGGGCTCTTATTGTCACTTGCTGTCATGTCATTACAACTCCTGATGGCTGGTCTGGGCCGAGTAGAACTGCTCTACAGGGTTTTTCCAGCTGTGACCTTTCCAAAGCAATTGCCAAACCTGTCTTCCCAGGCGTGTTTGGGTGGGTTTTAACTGCCAACCTTTTTGCTAAGAGTTAGAGTGATGGAGAGGAGGAAAATTTTATTCATACAAAGGCAACAGCATAGGCAAATACATGGAAGTGGAAGGGCACAAGATATGTTTTGAAAATATATTCTAAGCTGGCCACATCTGTACTCTTATTTGAACCCTTAAAGTCTAATACAGCATCCTTTGCTTTTGCTTACTTTTTCTTTACTTGTAAAATTAAATATCAGTCATTTGTTGTATCTTATTATGTAGAAAAAAGACGATGGTTTTATTGAGCCTGAATGCATTTGAAAATCAGTACTGCAAATCCACCACTGTATGGCAGGGCAAGTATAAATCTTGATTTTCTGTCCTTCCCTGGATTTCAAGGGCCATTCACATTCTGTGCAGAAAGACTTAGACCAGCTGTCATTTTTAATAACATCACCACTCTTAACCCAAACTCACAGTCACACACAAGACAGGGACTCCTAGTGTGATTTGAGAAACCTGAAAGACCTCCTTTTCCAGAAATCCCTCCACCTCATTACCCTAATTAAAATTGCACAGGCCAGTCTTTGGAATTATCATATTCTCTTCGACGGTGACAGGTTAAGGCACTGGTCTTCCAGCTTCTGCCCCACAGCAATCACCTGGGGGAAATTGTGCAACATGCCACGTTTCTGGGTCAGTTAGTGAGCCCAGAAATGGGAACATTGACAAGGGCCTGCACTTTGAGGAATACTGCTTTAGAGGACAAATACTTTATGAGGCTTGTGAATCATAGCTTTTTGTGAATGTATTCAATTAAACAGCTTTCTCATGACTAGCAACTTATGATTAACTAGCACGTATTACTAAGGAGCCAAGGTGAGGGACGGGCATAGTCGTGGGTGTGCACTGTACAGTGTAACTGAACGGAAGTACTGGGCTCCTGCAAACCAAAGCATATCTGGGTGTTCATGTCAGTAAGTGGGAGAGGGGTGCACCAAGGTGAAAGAAAGCACTGGATATGCCCTACCTCCCTCAGAGCTTTAGTTTTATGTTGAATTTCTGCCGATATTTATGTTTGAGCTTTTTTGTATGATTGCCGTCTCTCTTCTCCTGGGCACTTACATATAGTTTAAATCATTTGGGAGAGTGCTGGAAAAAAATCACCATTTGTTTGAAAATCGAATGACAGTGTTTTGGTAGGAGAGAACTATAATGTGGAAATATATCTGTTCGGTCTACCAAGAGCCAAGTGGATTTGGAAAAGCAAGTTGAGTTTTTGCACAATACTTCTCCTGGTCAATTTGCTACAATTTGTTGGCAAAGTAGCAACAACAACCGCCACTCTATTCTTTTCTATTTTTATGATATTGCTACTTCTCCCCGCTTGGAGCTGACTAATTGCGTGAACATATGCCACCTCCATACAGCCGAGTTTCCACTCTCAGGCAACCCAGCTTGTCAAAAGATGTATTCACTAGATTACATCAGTTTAAGCATTAAGAATAATGCCTTTGGCTTGACCAGCTAGCTATTTTATTGTTTAACTAAATGTTTAATCTCTAGAGAAGCCCTTCATAACTCCTACTTCAAAGCAGCGCTGGTGATACGTTTTATGTTAACAGTGTCAAATTATGCCCAATTTATTTTGTTTGATTTCCTTGTTGTGAACTACGATTTGTTCACCAAACCGTCGTTATAGAAGTTAACCCACAGCAGGGAGACACTTGTCACAAGATGACTTTACTAGAAGCACTTTCTCCTTGGTGATAGAATTGGCTCACCTGCCAGTTTCAAATGGCTTCCCCCAAACACATAATGGCCACCTCCCACTGAGATCTGAAGCAGCCCCTTGCTTCTTGGTACCCGGCCAAAAATGACAGTGCTGAGAAACACAACTAGGAAGTTTGCTGTATTTTTTTGCTGTAATGTGGAAGTGGGACAATAAAACAGTGAGCAAATCTCCCAAATTTAGATTCTTTTCTTGGTGAATACATGTTATAATCTTACATTTTTAATAGGAAAAAATGTTCTACATTTAACTCGAGGTTTATAATGAGGCAATATTCTTGGGAAAGAGTTTAACAATTAGCCAACAAAGTTAAAGAGATCTGAATAAAAATCGTGAAAATATATAACACCGAGTGTTACCACCAAACCCTTTCTAGCTATTCTTTGGTACTGAATCATTAGCAACTGGCTCCATTCAGTTGTTCATTTTTTAGCACTGGGATTTTTGACCCATTGTACTAAAAAATCAGGTTAGCTGTTTCTGTATTGCAACTGAGGAAAGGTGATTTATTATCTTTGAGAAGAGACGATTTTCTAAAAAACGTAACATCTATAAGTATCATGTTTTGACGTATTGTGGTTTATTGAATTGAAATCACAACAGATTAACTCTCCATGACCAGGATTTGTTGTGACAAGAAACTCTAGAACCTGAGTTTGAGGGAGTTTAAGTCTTTTCTTTGTCTGCCTGCTTTGCTTCTCATCTCGCAGTGACGAGTTTCGGTTTGTTTGAGACCAAATTATAGTGATGCGCATGCATAGCTCCCATTAGTGTCAGTAGGAGTTCCGCACAGTGATGGTGGAATAGACCCCATATGTTTCTGAGAGATGAATGATCTGCAGCATCTGTGAAGGATTCTTCAAGGCATCTCCATCACGGCATGTAATCCCAGCAAGGTTAAAGCACGTGCACATACACAAACATGCGCACACACAAACAAGAATTCCTTTATGTAGACTTTAAAATGCTTATCAATAGAACTAACCTGTGCCCTAGAGCCAATAAATGAAACTATGTAGTAAAGAGGACACTCCATTGAGCCCTTCCATAGATGAAAAAATAAACCCCCCTTTAAAATATGGACTCCCTAATCCAAACCAGGAGGTACAGTGGGCTACCAGTTGGGTGGTACAGTGGGTTAACCAGTTGGGCTCCTAACCACAAGGCCAGCAGTTCAGAACAACTGCTGCCACTTGTTGGGAGACAACGAGACTTCCTGCTTTCAGGAAGAGCTACAATCTCAGAAACTCACCAGGGGATTCTACTCTGACGGGTGAGTCAAATTCACTCCACTTTGGCAGAGCTGAATCCCAAACATGATCTTTCTTTTTGCATGACTTTTTGTGGGGTGTGTTTGTGTGTTATAATAATATTAACAGTTTTATTATATAAATCCACACTGAGAGCCTCTGTTTGGCAGACTTTTAAAATTCTTTTTCTTTTGGAATAGCAGTAGTGCAAAGAGAGCCAGAGAACTCCTGTATGCCCATTACCTGGTTTCACCGATTGCTAACTTTTTATGTACTCATTGTGTATTTGTCCAATTTAAAATCTAATATTGGTACAATATCATGAACAGACTTTATTCACCAGGTCTGTTTCCTATTCTGTGATCAAATTTAGATTTCCTTTAGTGCTCAGGGCCATTTCTCAGTATTTCTTTGATTTTCCTGATGTTGACAGTTTTGAGGAGTACTGACCAGATTTGTCTAATGTTTTCTCATGCTTAGACTAGGATTGTGATTTTTGTTTGTTTTGTTTTAGGAAAATAACTTAGAAGTGAATAACTTCTTAGCTCAACACATCAGAGATTGCATGATATCAACATTACTTATGAATGATGATATTATCTTTGATCATTTAGTTAATGTGGTATTTGTAAATTTTCTCTACTGTAAAAATTACTGTTATTTCAAAATCAGAGTCATTCCATTCAATCCACTGTTCATAGTCAAGAGGAAAGAAATTAAACTTCACCTCCTGCAGGGAGAAGGATTTACATATATTATTTAGATTTCTTCTATATGGAAGATTTGTTCCTTCTTCCCCATTTATTTATTTACTAATTTACTTAATTCAGCATGGACTCAATGGTGTCTATTTGAGTTTTTGGATAATAATAAAATAATATTGAATTAGTTTTATTCTTTTGAACATGCCCTCATCCACTTTGATCTTTTTGTTTGTGAGCCATTCCTTACTTTCTGACATAGAAAGGTGTTCCAGACTTACTTGAATTTTTCCTGCCCCCGAATGCATTAAGATTAGCCATTTCCCTAAGTATCCCTGAGACCTGAGAAAACAGATCTAAATAGCGGGTATGTTCATTGCTACTAGGATATAAGATCCAGGCCCCAATCTATGGCTCAAAGAAAACTCACTGCTATGGCGTTGATGCCAATTCATAGTGACCCTAAAAGACAGAATGGACCTGCCTCTATGAGCTTCTGAGACTGTAACTCCTTAGGGATTAGAAAGACTTGTCTTACTCCCACAGAATGGCTGGTGGATTTGAACTTTCCAAGCAAATTGGTATCCAGTTTTCAAGTGTTTGATTTTTCCCCTTTGATCTTACTATCATTGATGTCTAACTTTATAGTGTTAGGATCTGAGAAGATGATTTTAGTATCTCACTGTTTTCAGATTCATCGAGGATTGCTTTGTGATCTAACATAGGGTATGTTCTGCAGCATGGTCTATGTGTACTGGAAGAGAATGTGTACCTTGTTGTTGGGGGCAGTGTTCTGCATATGCCTGTTGGTTGGTTGTGTTGTTCAGTTCTTTGTTGGAGTTCTTTCCAGATGTTTAGTCTCCATTGATAGTGGTGCATTAAGGTCTTCTAATATTGTTGTAGAATGGACTGTTTCTCTCTTGGATTTTGTTATATTTGATGTATATATTTTGAGGCACTGTCATGGCCTCATAGGTATTCATTCTAGCTATTTATTGTTCAATTGATCCTTTAACATTATGTAATGTTATTCCTTGTTTTATTTTTGCCTTAGACTTTATTTTACCAGAAATTAACATGACCATCACTGTTCTTTTTTTTGCTATTACCTGGATATATTTCTTTCCTTCATTAGATATTTAGCCTTTTTTGTCTTTGTGTTTGTTATATCTCTTTTCAACAACATATTTATGGATCCTGTTTTCTTATCCATTCTACTACTCCCTGTCTTTTGATTAGTATATTTAATCCATTAATATCCATTATTATCATTCATAGGTAGATGAGTATGAATGTACTACTGTCATTTGGCTTTGCGTGTCGTTTGCTGTGTTGTTGGTTTCTTTGTTCCACATAATCTTCTGTGTTGAGGCCCTTTTGTGTGTAGGTTTTCTTGTCATTTTCTTCATTGCTGTTGTATGATTGCTTACTAAGTCTTTATGATTTTCCTGACTTTTATTTGGGTGAGGTTTATTTTTTTAAATTACATTGCACTTTATTAATTTTTTCCCAAAGTTTAAAAGAGTCTGTGTTCTATTTTGAAATCTACTTCTTTCTTTGGAAGTTCTCTAACTACACTATTTATTCCCTCTTTTTATTTTGTAATTCTCTTCATTTATAAATTGATACTTCTAGTTCCCTATTTCAATCTTGTATGTTTGTTTTATTTTGGATTTTTAAATATCTGAGTTAATTGTGGATGGTATTGTCATGTATGTTTATCTCAGGTTTTTGTCTGTTCTTGCCGACTCCATATCCAAAGGATGTTTTTTAATATTTCTTATAAAGTTATATTGGTTTTATAAAAATATCTTCAATTTGAATTTATCTGGAAATGACCTTATTTTACTATTGTATATGAGGGACAATCTGGCTGAATATATAACTCTTTCAGAGTGTTATATATGTGATCTCATTGCTTTTTGCCTGCATGATTTCTGCTGAAAATCAAAACTGTGTCTTGTTGGTTCTCCTGTGAAACACATGTAAAACTGGACTTACCACATATTCGTAAATCTCCCTCAGGAATAGAGATTCCCCCTACACTTTCCTTTACTTCTTTTACATTAATGGAAGTGGGTTTGTACTCAATGTTTCTTTTCTTTTCTTAAGGTTTCAATTTTGATGTCCTTCCTCGTTCAGATGAAGCCTTTTGTTTTTAAGAGAATATTACTTCGAGAAGAGTTTACTAATGGCTTTTCTTCTTCTCCCTTATGGGACAAATTTTCTCAGGATTCTTCTTGATCTTTTTTCTGAACTTATGGTGGACTTCCTAGAGGAAAAGTCAGTAAGAAGGCATGAATCCATTGTGTCTGTAACCCTCAGGAGCTTTGCTTTCTTGTATTAGCTAGCAAAAGCACGAGTCAGAAGTGAGTTCTTAGAAGGGTTATAGTTTTATATTTTTAGCAAGTTATATAAAGGAACTCCGGTGGCATGGTGGATTAAGCATTGGGCTACTCATCAAAAACCCACCAGCCGCTCAGCCGAGGGACGATGAGGCTGTCACTAAGGGCACAGTTCTACTCTACCCTATAGAGTTGCTATCAGTTGGAATCAACTCGTTTTTTTTTTATTTTAATTTTTGTGGTATCAGGTTATATGGTGTTCCTATTTAACTTTTCCAGGAAAACAACAGATTTTGTCCTGTTTCAATCAGAAGGCATCTGTTTCTCTATAGCTTTGGGGCTAATTGGCTGACCTACAACCTCAGTGCTCTAATGGGTTCAAGAAAAGTCATTAATGTGAAGTTCATTCAGAGTTTTACTCGCTATAAGAAAGGAAACGGCTCTCTTTCTAGCTGGCGACATCCACATTTTGAAACTGGAAGCCTATATTTTTTTCATTTCTATCTCCATATATCAAGCAATATTAAATGATCAAATTAATCCAAAGAAGTCAGCTTTTTTTGATAGATTTGTCTGTTTCTTTGACTGATTTGGCAGTTCATGTTCAATTAGTCAAACAAAATTGTGCATATACTCAGAAGCACAGTGTAGGAAAAAGATATGTTATAGAGAGAGAGTCTTTTGCCCCTAGAGCCAATGAGTAGGAGCTGTGTGATATTTTCTTTATTACTCACTTTTAAAAATTTTACTTCCATGCTTTAAGAAGAGCAAGATTTCTCCCTTTCTCCCTCCACCTACTACCTACTTCATTTAATTATCTACAGTGGACAAAAAGAATGAGAACAGGAAGTCTAGAGAAGACGTGCTCTGTGGGTTTAGACTGAGTCAAGCTGCTTCGTTGTGTGTTACACGGGAAAGTGGCATGCTGTAGTCTGGTGAAGTGGGTAACGACCATGTGGTCTCCTCGTCAGGCCATTAAAGAGGCAACGAAGAGAGTAGGGCTTGTGAAAAGAGCCACTTGCAGTCTAGCATATATGTGTGAACCCAGGCATTTTGTCCATTTTACTTTGATAACTTTCAATGATTTTGTGAGTTCTGTCCACTTAGATTTCAATGATTTTGTGGGTTCTGTCCACTGGTGGCATAGTGGCTACGTTGTTGTGTTGTGCTGATAAACACAAGGTAAACAGTTCAAAACCACTAGCTGTTACTTTGACGATTAAGGTATGCCTGACCCTGCCATGGTATTCTCAATCACCGCATGTGCATGTGAAAGTTGAACATTGACTAAGGCAAACCAAATCATAATTTGAATTGACGTGCTAGTGAAGAATATTGAAAGTACCACGGACTGCCAAAAGAACCATCAAATTTGTCTTGAGAGATGTACAGCCAAAATGCTCCTTAGAAGCAAGGATGGCAAGACGTTGTCTTACATACTTTGAACAGGCTGTCAGGAGAAACCAGTGCCTGCAGAAGGACATCATACTGTGATCAAGAAATAAACAATTTTTAAATGTCAGTAATATTTTTTTGTCACTCTTCCTCTATGTTCGCCTCCTAAGAGCTCAGGTAAGTATTGGACTGCTAAATTGGTGGTTCAAACCCACCAACCACTAGGCATGAGAAAGATGAGATTATATGCTTCCCCAGAGATTTATAGCCTTGGGAATCCTATTTAGGGTCACTACGAGTCAGAATTGACTTGAAGGCAGTGATTTTGGAATATATATCCTGAAGGTCTTTAAACCGAAAAATCAAATTCATTGCCATGGAGTTGATTCTGACTCATAGTGATCCTACAAGATAAGGCAGAACTGCCCCTGTGGGTTTCTGAGACTGTAACTCTTTTGGGGAATAGAAAGCTGCCGAACAGCTGGTGGTTTTGAACTGCTAATCTTGCAGTTAGCAGCCTACTACATAATCACTCTATCATTAGGGCTCCTACTGCCTGGTTGATCATGTACTTATGACTCAAGGGAGAATTCTTCAAGATATAACTCTAAAAAGACATCTGTTCTCAGCATTCAGCCAGTGGGAGTAAAACACAGACACAAATGCCTTTGTTTTTATTGGTAACTAGAGCATGCAAATTTGGTTGTTTTTCCTTTTGGGTGCTGTGGCTAATTATGTCTTAATTTATTAAATGTATGTGCCTATATTGATTATTAAATTGTATTTTTGCTATCACACATTTCTATTAGCACTATGCCGGGTGAAGTTTTTTATGATAAAAAGGAGGAATTTCCATAACCTCCTTATTTATTTTCCACTAACGCTTCAGAATGGCATCACTTAAAAAGATGTTTACCTGTGTTGTATTGACTATGTAAAGATAGTGAACTATGCAGATCATAACGCATTTTTGGTAGCATAGAAAAGAATGGTATTTCCAAGACAATTAAGCCTATATGGAACCTGTACATAGACCAAGAGGCAGTCATTGGAACATAATCAGGGAAGGTGTGCATCAGGGTGGTAACTTTTCACCAGACTTATTAAATTATAAACTGATCAAATAATCTGAGAAACTGGACGATATAAAGAAAAATGACATGTAGGATTGGAGGAAGCTCTAAAACCCTGTGATGCACAGATGATACAACTTTGCTTGCTGAAAGTAAAGAAGACTTGAAGCACTTACTGATGAAGATCAAAGACTACAGCCTTTAGTGTGGATTGTACATCAATATAAATAAAATAAAAATCCTCACAACTGGATCAATAAGCAACTTCAAGATAAGTGGAGAAAAGATTAATGTTGTCAAGTATTTCATTGGGATTTACAATCAATACCCATGAAAGCATCAGTAAAGAAATCAAATGACTTATTGCATTGAGTAAATCTGTTGCAAAAGACTTCTTGAAAGTGGTACCAAGTGAAGAGATCCCTTTGAGGACCATGATGCACCTGACAAAAACCTTGGTGTTTTTTTTTAAATCACCTCTCATGCATATGAAAATTGGACAACAAATTCAAAATAAATTGTTGACCTTGAATGATGATGTTGGAAAAGAATATTGAATATACCATGAACTGTTAGAAAAAAATGACCAAATCTTGTCTTGCAAGAAGTACGTCCAGAACGCTCTATAGAAAAGAGGATGACAAGACTTTGTCTCATGGGCTTTGGACATGTTATCAGGAGGGCCGTGTTGCCAGGGATGGGCATCATGTTTGGTAAAGTGGAAGATAAGCCATAAAGAGGAAGATCCTCAACAAGATGGAGTGACACAGTGGCTGCAACAGTGGGCTAGAACAGCAACCATTGTGGATATGGCACAGGCCTGGGAAGGGTTTCGTTTTGCCATCCGCAGGGTCACTATGACAACCTCTAACAACAACAATATGTGGTCATTGATCCTAGACGGTATTCTCCAGAACAGTTCTTTCCTTCACAAGAGTAATAAAACTAAGCAAAACAAAATGAAAATAAATGCTATAATGGAAAGAAAATCTTCAATATTACAAAGAAATATTCAATATATCATAGAAAGCCATTATTTCTTAAATTATATATGCACATAATAGTATGCAAGTGATTTGGGGGCAGTTAGGTAAATGTTTTGTGGAAGAATAAATATACATGAGTAGCTAGGTAAATCCACATGTAGAAAAGTCATGAGCTGTTTGCTATTCTAGGTAATATTTAAACTCTAAGACATTAAACACTTAGATTATTGAATCTGCACAAATAGACAGATGTGGATCAAAATATCACAGTTTTATGATAATATAAGGAACCCTCATGCCATTATGAATTAGCTATTGGGCTGCTAACTGCAATGTCAATTCATACCCCCAAGTTGTTTTGTGGGAGAAAGATGATCTGTCTATTTCCATAAAGATGTGCAGTCTTAGAAACATTAGCAGGGTCACTATGAGTCAGAATCAACACAATGCCTGTGAGTTTTGTTTGGGTGTTATAAATGTGATATTGCATATAAATGAGAAAAGACAGTTTATTTAGTAGGAAGTGTTGGAATGAGATAAATAACTTTAAAAACTGCTCATGCCCTATCTCCTTTTTCAACAGAATATAATTGAGATGCATCGAAGATTTAAATGAAAAAGTTGAAACCATTAATATTTTAGAAGATATGAAATAATTTTTAAAAATTACATGATAAATACCTTTTAAAGTGTCACACATAACCTAAGAATCCTAGACAAGCTTATAAGTAAGTTGATAAATTTTTACAAAACAGACATTTGAAAAACTTCATAAATTCAAAAGACATAATGAACTGAAAAAATAATTGTAAACATATTTAATAACAATGACTGGTGTCTAATATGAAGATAAATAAATAGGTATTGCTATAGATTTACAGAAACCATTACTAAACAAAAATATCAAAGGCTAATGTTTGTGACTCAATCCTCCATCTAGGTCGGTAGATTTCTGGAGGTGTTTCCTTCCTCCACACCTTTTCTTGAGGAATTCTGTGCTCCTTAGTTCACACTGTGCCAGCACAGTAGTTCTGT
>NW_022103915.1:92279201-92281825 GCF_000313985.2 Echinops telfairi
TTTTTTGTCACCATTGCAGTTTTCAGATTTTAAAAATGCCTTCAAACGTTGACTCTAGGATTGTCCTCTGTCCTTTGAGAAAAATCTACCAAAATTACCCCATTTGAAATCCCCCCAAATAATCTCCATCTGAGCTGACCTCCGTCTGAAAACTTTACCTTGAAATCCACTGGGAAGCCACTGTTTTGATTGGGCCTTTTATTTGAAAGCATTCTAATGAGATTAAAACAGGGGTGTTATTCAGAGAACTTGTCTTCAGTCATCCATTGATCGCATAGTCATGTTTAAACATAATTTGTAGGTAATAGCCCCAAGTATATATGAACTAGAACTCTAGTAACAAAGCGTCTCTACGTAACCTAATGCATAAGAAATCTCTCAGATTAAAATTAAAGCAAGTCTACAGAAGAATATGAAAGCGGCTGGATGGTTCACTGAACTCGTTTCCTATTTCACAGTGATGATGGTAATGTGAGGAAATAAACACTTTTTCCACATGTATGTGACAATTCTTATTAATTGAAGATACATATAATTTTGACCCAGCGACATCACATCTGGAATCTTATTCTACAAATATATACACGTATGTGACTACATGTACAAGAATATCCATTTTAGTGTTTATCATGGTAATCAAATATTAGGATTAATCTCAATATCTATTATTACAGAACTAGTCAATAATTCAAGCACTGGAATGTTATGCAGACCTAAAGTAACAATTTTGATAGAAAAAGGTCTGCTTGATAGAGTTAGTGGAAAATTAAAAAAACCCAATATTTATATATATTTATGATATATATGCAAGTACTATAAATTTGCATAAAATCTGTTTGGAATCATACATGAGAAGCTCAAAAGTTGTTGCCTCTGGGGTGTAGAACTGGGTGGCTGAGAAATAGAAGTGGGAGGGTGATTTAATTTTCACTATATTCCCATATATACTTTTCAATTTTTTATTGTACTGTTTAGAAATCAGATAATTTCAAAAACAACCTGGATATCAAGTTAAAAATCTGACTTCCAGCTGTACCCAATAGAAGAAGGCTCAACACAATGTGATGTGATAGTGAACCTGGATATTCAAATGAGCTTGAAACAGACAGAGGGTAGGTTAGTGAACTACATGCTTGAGTTCATAAAAAGGGAAATTATTTTAAAAAATAATTTACTGCGTGATTTCTTTCAATAGAAAACTCACAATATAACTCACTTTGTGGTGTTTTTCAGTGTGTTTTATATATTAAGAAAATTATACCTGTTTTATTAATTTAGCAGTTTAATACTGCCAAAGTAATATGACAAAAATTTTATATAGAAGGATTTTTATTCTTTGGCAATTTATTCCCTTTTGAGTTCCATAGTTTATGCATCTGTTTAACAGTGAATGCACTCTTATTTGAATAGAATTTAGAATGGCATGAATGGACATCTTTGTAATTCAGTAGCCATAAAAAGACAGTTGTAAATATTACTCATAGATATTGCATGGTTACCACGCTAACCTAATGACTATATGTATCCTTTGGTGTGTTAAGTATCAGCATAAACAGCTATTCCTCTGGTTTAAATATAGTCATGTCTATGGGCATGGGGATGTTTAGATAGTTTGAAAGATCACATTATGCTTTGTGATTACTGTAGCGACATTTGCACAAAAGAACAACACTTAAAAATGCACATTTTATAACACTTGGTATATAATTTGGAATTTTTATAAATATTGATACCAAAAAGGTTTTGTCTGTGAGAAATACTTAGTTTTAAAGGTAGTTAAAATAACCCCCCAAATAAGCCATTTGCCATCAATTCCAAGGCCTGATGTTTTGAGTAGGTCAGAGAACAGAGCTCCAGAGGATTTTCAGCGCCTGATTTTTCAGCACTAGACTTTCTTCTGAGCCCTTTCTAGATGGACTGGAACTACAATCTTTTGGTTAACAGCCACATACCCTAACCCTTGGTGCCATATGGAGAATTATAAAGAGCAATATAGGATTACTCTAGATTTTAGTGACAAAGATCTGTTACAATACAATCCATTAATTTCTGATTTTCTAGATTTTCACTTAAGTCTTAGATAAACATTAACACCTCAAGAGATTACAAAGATGTCTATGTTTTTTAGAGCTAGTCTTTGTCAAATCAAGACCTAACCACCATTGTTGTTAACTGAGTATGCGTTTATGGAGAACATGGCTTATGAAAGAATGGTCTTCAACACTCTTCATAGGCATGTGATGCTAAGGTGGTTATTTGTAGAAACATTTAGTTGTAACTAAACTGTGGCAGTTACATAATCTCTTGTCAACTTGCAAAGGAGTGGAGTCTAGCCTGTCAATCAGGTCATAGCTAATGCCCCTCTGTGGGGAATGGCCTTCTGAGGATTCTGGCAACTATATTTTCCTCCCTTGAGGCGGGACACACACTTTCTCTGCTTCATTTCCCTGTTGATAAGCCATATGGAGCTACATTGATGCAGCCAGAGCCCTGGAACTGGAGGAGCCATGTGGAAATCTACACCAGCGCTGAGATGCTTCTGCCACCACTGGATCCACAAGACTTTCCACCCACTGGCCTGTGATCTTCCTGCATTCAACACCATTGCATGTTGTCTGTCCCCC
>NW_022103915.1:92283842-92299298 GCF_000313985.2 Echinops telfairi
GAGAGAGAGAGAGAGAGAGAGATTTTCCTTTGTGTCAGTGTCCCTTGAATTTTTCCACGACTTGACTTCTTGGAAGCCAGAACTATCCCCTTCACCTGCCTTCCAGTCTTCTCCATTCAGTTATGTATACAAGTTCTAGCTATGTACCATTCTCCATTGGTTATTGACTATTCGAGGGACTTCAAAAAGTTTATAGAAAAATAAAATTGAAAACAAATGAAAAATTTCCACAACTTTTGAAGTGGCCCCTTCTCTGCCTTACCATGTATGTTTATACTCCCTTTTTTGTCCTACCAACATGACAGGTTGAACCTTCATGACTTCCTGGGTACTTGGTTGGTAAGCAAAAGGTTGGCTATTCAAGTCCACCCAGAGTCCTTCCAAAAAATCTAATGATCTACTTCTAATCACATTAAGGGTTTGCACAGCTGATCAATGGAATTTCTGTTAGTAAGTCATATATCTGATAAATCATTCAACATAAAAAGTTGGGAGAAATTATGTGATAGATATATTGACAACAATGAAAAAACAGAAAAGAGTAAATGCTGAGACAGTGTTATAGATTGAAACGTGTCTCTCCAAAATAGGTGGTGTAAATGCTAATTTATAAGCCTGAGGCTAATAACATTTTGGAATAGGTTGTCTTTGTCGTGTTAATTAACAAGGATTAATATAGGATGTATCTTGAATCAATCTCTTTTGGGATACGAAAGAAATTAAACAGGCAAGCAAAGGAGAGATGGGAGAAGTCAGGTACCACGCCAAATGAAGATCACCCAAGAGTCTTAGAATAAAGCCCGCCCCCTGAGTCAAGAGAGAGGAAGTTTTCCTCCAGGGCACTCTGAATTCGGATTTCTAGCCTTTTAGTTTTTAAGAAATAAAAAGTATCTTTGTCCAAACTATCGTCTTGTATGTCTGCTATAGCACTTGAGAACTAACACAGTGTTTGGTACTGGGAGTAGGGTGTTGCTCTAACAAACATACAATGTGGAGGAAGTTTTGGAAGGGTTTGTAGATACTGGAATAATTTTAAGGTGCCTAGTAATAAGCAACAACATTAGTAAAAGGTGCCTAATTAACAGCAATAATAAAAGAATAGATGATCTTGAAGAGACTGTTGGTAAAATATGGATGTCAAAAGAGATTCTGGTGAGATTCGAGAATGAAGGGAGGGGAGTTAAGAGAAAGGTTGTATCATCATCTTAGAGTGTTCATATGGTGCCAGTGATACCATGTTGCCAGAAATGGGGATGTAAAATGTGCTTCTGGTGAGGTTTTCGAAGGAAATGATGAACATATGATTAGACAATGAAGGAAAGGCAATGGTTTCTGCAGTAGCAAAGGGCTTGTTTGAATTATGTTCAAATGTTTGAGGGAAGGTCGACATTGTTGTGAGAGGTGACTGTGGATCTTGGGCTGCGTTTTCTAAACAAGATTTGTTGTTTCTCCTTTCCCCTTAAAGAAAAATGCAGAGGAACGAGATAGACTTTAAAATGAACTGTGCCAAGGAAAACCGAACATACATCTTTGGAGGCTTCTGTTGTACAGATTCAGGACCTGTGTTTTAGAATTTAATAAGGAAAGGAGCTACACAGTCTTTTGTTAAGGAGATAAAGCCTCTGATTGATGTATATCAACAGCGACCAAAGCTCAAAGACCATCAGTTTACAGTGAAGGAGACAGAGACAGGACACAAAGAAAGGAAAATTGTTTGCCTCGTGGAATTCTACTGGCAGGAAGCAAGCCAAAGGTTTGCTTGTCCTCTAAGTCTATTGTCCTCTAAGTAAAGAAAAGGCCCAGCCCTGGAGCCTGTGAAACATCAACAGAATTGTTGAAAGAACATAGAAAACCGATTTGTCTCAGTTTGAAAGAGTGGAATCCTGGCGAATTAGGTTTTAAAGGGTCAGATACCCACACATGCAGCTTTGGAATGTGGTATTCCTGTGGCCAAGGGTCAAGGGTATGGGGATACTACTAAAGGCTGAGAAGATGGGGCTTCCATGCTCAAGGAGGAGGGGAACTGGACCTGACAGGACTTGGGGGAGGGTTTCACTGTTCGGGTGGACTGAAAGATTGGAACTGCCCAAATCCAAGGGAGCAGAGTTGCTGTCTCAGTGAGTCTGGAATGTGGAGGTAAAGCCCAAGGCAAAGGGGCCTTCACCCAGAATCCAGAGGACAGGAACATTGTCTAGATGGTCCCCCAAATCATACAATTATTTTCAAGCCTTGAGAACTAATATACCATTTCCCCGAAAGTAAGACATCCCCCCAAAAGACCTACTTACACTTTTGCCTCTCGATGAAACATAAGGCATCCCCCCAGAAAATAAGACCTCCCCAAAAATAAGGCCCTCCGGAAGCTACTGTAACTCTGGACTCTGGACCGTACCAGCAAGCGCCGCTGCGCAGCTCACTGTTGGCCGCAGCACAGCTGGAGTAGACAGGAAGTGTGAGGTCTCTTTTTAATAAAACAATAAACAATAAATGTGTACCATATTCTTCTTCTTGGAAAAATAATACATCCCCTGAAAATAAGAGCGCATCTTTGGGAGCAAAAATTAATATAAGACACTGTCTTATTTTCCAAGAAACAGTGTAATTTCTGCTGAATTTTGCACTGGCTTTATACCCATCCATGAACTGTTGGTATTCTCTGTAGCTTCCCCCATTTGTAATAGAAATTTCTGCCTTGTACTTGTTACCCCAAGTACACTATACTTCCCAAGCAGCTATTTTGTATTCTAGATTTCATGGGTTCACAGATGAAGAGAAATTTTGACTCAGTTTAGAATATGCCAACATCTCACTCCTACGTGATTTAGATGCCATTTTGAACTTGGAATTGATTTAAGACTTTAGGGGTGATGGAATGGAGTGAACATGTTTACATGCATTAGTGTGAATTTGGGTGAGGCAAAGGATGACGTTATTATTGAATTATGAGTCCAGAAAATGTGTTGCAGATCCTATCTTCTATGCCGATAGGAGACTAGATACCATGATACATGAAGATCATTAAAGAGCCAAGGAACAAAGACCTTCCCCGAGAGCTGAGTAAGAAAGGAAGCATAGAACAGTTGGCCTAAACTTTTATTGCTAGCCTTTTCACCTGTGAGGAAATAAGTTTCTGCTTGTTAAATCCATCTCCTTGTGATATTCCTATTATAGTAGTACTAGATAATTAAGACAGATTACTTAAGTGAAATAAATGCCTAGTGAGATTAGGTTCCCTTGGAAGTTTAAAGTCATGATTTCATGTAACATCTTAGCGATTTGGTCTAATAGTGCTCATTTGCTACCTCATAGTTCATTTTATTCTTACTTGGGTCTTTAAAGCTTCAAATGCATCCAAAACATAACAATTAGTCTCTATTCTCCTGGAGCAAGAGAGGAAGAAGAGTCAGGAAATGGAGGAGGAAACAATATGTAAATAATTGGCTCCATGAACACTTGCTTCCTTTGCCAGGAGAGCAGAAGAGTTGGATGATGCCGGGCCATCATTATTGCATATATTGGTCAAAGAGTCTATAGAAAAATTCTGATCCAAAGGGGGGAAATATAGAGTAGAATTTCAAATGATCATTGAATGAATTCTTTCTGGAGCCACAGACGCTGGATGAACCCCCAAACTATCTCTTTGAGATAGTCATTAAGCCTTAAACCAAAAGATTTCAAAAGTGAAGTTTTCTTAAAGCGAGGTATAGTTCAGTTTCGCTGGCAAAGAAAGTGGCTGTTAGCATTATGTTCCTTTGCGATCTCTGTATATGCAATCAAATGGACAACAACTAGAAATTTTAAATTGGAAACTTAGGGAGGATTGATATCAAGTAGAAGAAACAATGCAGAAAAGGAGGATTAAAATGGCTTCAGAACCCAAAGAATACCGTCAGGGTCACTGAATCATACATGTAGACAGGGGTGGATTGCTGTGTGTTCTGCTGTGTATATTCTCCACAATGACAAAAATACATACATTAAACAGACACACGAAAACCTGTTGGGGACCACAGCTTTGCTCTGAATCTCTGGTCACCGTAAGTCAGAATAGAGTAGACAGCCACTGGTTTGACTTTCATTTTGGCTCGATTGCTTGTGACACGAGGTTTGGGCTCTAGTTAAAGCCATAGACTCACAGAGTCTGCCATAACTCAGGCTTAACCTGCAAACATGATCGGTTATTTAACCCTACACAGATCTGTGTGAGCTGAACAAAATTTAAGCTTGGAAATTCATCAGCATGGTCTGCAAAAGCAGGAGTCTTCTTAGCAGTCCCCTGACTGAAGGAATCATTTTAGGAGGAGACTTAAGCTTTACTTTCCAGCTGGTGATCCTGGCTAATTGTGTGGTCTTAGGCAAAATTTTTAGAGGCTCAATTTTAAACCCTGACAACTGGGGTAATAAGGCCAATGTGGCAGACAAGTAATTGGTGCAGACAGCGAGTTCTGTACTCCAGAGTCCAGCGCTCTTTATAGGCTCTGCTTCATCCTTAGAACCTTCCTGAGATGGGTGTGTTGATCCACATATCCTCTCCATTGCATTAACCCTTGCTCTGAGGTTACAGAACTGAAATAATTAAGACAAGCAACACTAACTTAAAGATACTGAAAGGTTTCTAAGAGATGAGCCGGTTAGCAAAACTAGGACGAAAAATACTTTTGGAGGAAGACTAATTCGAGGATGCACCTGTGAAAGATGATGAGATAAAACACTTCATCCATTGTATGAGAAAGTGTAATTTAGGTTTTCCCTTATTTTAAAATATCAGGATCTCCTTCAAATAATTATTTCTTGTAACGATGTCGATTTAGCTGCTGTGCTTTAGTTAAGGACTAGTGGTCAGGTTTCTGAACATCCTGGCTCTTCTTTTTTTAAAGATCTTGCTTTGCCCCTCCTATCCAGTGAAGTTAGTAAACTGGTTAACTCTCTGTACTTTATTGAAACCCTTCGACTAAGCCTTAAGCAGGACAAAGACAAGACAGAGAGTATACTGAATCATCTGGATGAAGGAGATCATCTGAATGTGTCCATAACAGTGTCCAAAGGATTCACAACCATGTGGCTACTGAGTGTGGAAAGCAAAAGGGAATTGTCACAAAATCATGACTGGAGGCTGATCAACTTATCGCAGTTGCAGGCATGACTACAGAAGTGGGAAAGGGACCATGATTCAGAGACATTCACAACTGTAGATTTAAAAAATTTAAAACAGGTTAGCTCTCAAGGTAGTAATTTTCTTTGGGGGGTTCTAGGCAATTAACTTGCAAAGAAACACAGAACGATTAAACGGTTTGTATTTGGTCTCTGTTGGTCTCTGTGAGATTCAAGGAAGTTGATTTTCCAAGTCATAACAAGATTATATTTTAAATTAAAAAAATCATTTGAGCTAGACTACGTTGATCCAAAAGAATCCTGGTGGCCCAGTGGTTAAGTGCTCGGCTATTCACCAAAAAGTCAGAGGTTTGCGTTTACTGTTCCCTCTGTTGGAGAAAGCTATGCCGGTTTATTTCCATGAAGGTTTCAGCCCTGGAATTTGATAGAGGCCGCTTCACTCTGTCCTAGATGTCCATGATGGGTCAAAATCAACCCCAGGGCGATAGAGATCATTGGGTATATTTCTTCCTGAGATGTTTTTACGAAGGGATATCGAAGTTTTCCTCCTTTTCTGCCCATTGAACTATCAACTGGCTTTGAAGCAGATTTTACTATTGCTTTTACTGAGGCTCCTCCTCCAGAGAGCAGCTTTCATCACTAGGCAGGCGTCCTCGTTCGGCATTTTTAGAGCAGTGTGGGGGGGTGGGGCTTCCAGTTCCCACAGCCCCATTAATAAACGCAGGTCTGGCTCTGCAGCCACTGCCCACGGCTCCCAGTGCAGCCACTGATGACAGCGCAATAGTAAATCAGCCCTGAGTGTTGTCCTAATTTTAGGTTTGGTCTGACTTAATCCATCTAATAGGAATAACATCTGGTCTTGTTTTACTTTTAATCTGTTCTTTACATCAGGAACTCTAGTGCCTTGGGACCAGGTAGTAACATGAGGTCGGTTCTTGTATCTGGGCATGACTAAGTGTGGTCCAATACCTAATAAGGGCCTGCTTTCCATTTATGCTCTGCCGTCCTTTATAGACCTTCATTAACAATAAAGCATTGACATCACAATCCGTTTGGGGTTGTAAATTGCCAGATTAGTCCAAAGCCTGTGCTATGACACATTCTGGGTCAAAGGGAGTCAGGCACATAATCTGAGGTGGGGGGACAGGGGAGATAGTGTTATTTTATCAGTATTAAATATGTTAAGATTTTGAGTACTTGGAAACCTTTTATAATGATCAATATTCTAAAACATGATGCTTGAATTGAATTTTACCTTCATACAGTTGCACTGAGGCATTATATATACTTTTATATATTTAAAGTATGACTGTGGTGGAAATAGCTTAGAGGAAGCAATAAAATATTGTCAAGTGGAGTCAGTTTGGATTTTGTGTATATTAGGCATATAGGATAGCGCAGCCTACTTAACCCTTTTGAAAGGGTCATAAAGTGACTCTATTTTAATATTTTTCGCTGCAGTGGCAAGTGTTTTGAGTTTGAGAAATCATTTAAATTAACAGGGACCAGGAGTCACTTAGCTTCCCAAATAGCTCTTCTCACTTACTTTGTTTTCTTCTTGACATCCACCTCTGATTATTTTTCCACTCCCACACTCTCCTTTTTCTCTACCTCCGAGAACTCTCTCTTTTGAGAGTTGTCTTGCTAGAGTGAGAAGGTGAATTTTCTGATAGAGCTGAGCTCAATTGTCACAAAGCCGGCTGGCTTTCCACTTGGCTTTCTCCGATGTTGGATTGGTTCAAAAATCATGGACAACATGAGGTAACAAGGGACTGTATCAGAATTAACTTCAAATAGCCCCGGGCTTAAAAGCTCTTCCCAAATCTCCAGTATGTTAGGGGACTTGAGCTCCCCAAAGTAATGTAGCTGTTCATGCACTCCTGCCTCAGAGTTCCTTTTAAATGGGGCCTGAGGAGGAGTGTATAAGCAACATTACTTTGGCAAGCAGGAATTAATTATTGAAATCAATTATTGCATCTTTCCAATGACTGCAGACAGTCCTCAGCGAGTTGACATTAAAAAAAAAAAAAGCTTGCCTCAATGACTGTCCCTGGAAAAAGAAATGGAAATAAATCAGAAAGAAAAGGGACCTGCTTATAACTTGGTTTTATTCCATCTCTTAAGTTTCTCAAAAACTTTACAGGTTTTCTTTCCCCGAAGAGAAATGTGGTTCTTACATAATGAAAGAATCTTTCCCCTACAATATAGAGTTGCTGTGGATTTCTGACCAGGGTAACTAGTAAAGCTGATTTTGTCTGACTTATCACTGGTATTGGTGATCTCTCCTATCTATTCCGTTACCTCTTCACTCTGCTGCCTCTATGTAATGCTTGCCTCCAAATCTTTGTCAGACGTATCCTCTCTCATGGTCATTTGTTTATTTGGGAAAAATCGAGAATTTACTCGCCAGTCACCCTTTCATGGCAGTTTAGAAAGTTAGACGGGTATACCATTAATGTTCTTGTATGCCCTTGAGTCAGATGCGACTTAGAGGGATCCTGTAGGACATAGCACAACTACCCCCTAGGATTTTCAAAACAGTCAATCTTTATGGAAGTTGACCACCATATTTTTTCTCTCTGGTGGCTCCTGGAGTCAAATCTGTGATCTTCAGTTAGTATCCAAGTGCTTAACTGCTGTGCCACCAGGGCCCCTGGTACCATGAATAACCTTTGTACTATATAAGAATAATTTGAGTGGCAGTCAGGGAAATTATTTTATCAAACTCTCTGGAAACAGAGGCTCACCTTATGAGTAAGAACAGCCAAATGTGACCCTGACTTTTCAGCTGGATCCTAACTATTTTGCACCATGAAATTAGTTCACCATCAATGAGTGTGTCAGTTGCAACAGCTTTTCTAATTGGAAAGCTTAAGGTTCGTAGAGAAGAACTGAGCATAGTGTCCAAGGTCAAAGTAAACCTTTGTTCTCCTCTGCAAATCTACAACCGAATGGGAGATGTGTGAGGCTGCTGACACACTGCAGACCTTACCCCAAACCAAATTCAACAAGTTTCAGGGGAGTCATTTCCAACTTGGGGTGACTCATGTGTGATTTGTCAGAGTAGAGCTGTGCTCCGTTCTCAATGAGATTTTAGAAGTAGCCCATTGAGCTTTTCTTCTGAGATGCCTCTGAGTGACTCAAATTCCAACCTTTCTGCTAGCAAATTACCCCTTTGCACTCGCGACACCACAGGCACCTGGGCTTGCCAGATAAAGGCAAGGCGTTTCAGTCAAGAGTTACGAGCAAAAAACAAACCCACTGCCATCGAGTCAATTCAGACTCTTAACGATGCTGTAAAACAGAATAGAACTACCCCTGTGGGTTTCAGAGACTGCCTACGTCTTGACAGGAGTAGAAAGCTTCATCTTTCACCAGTGTAGCAGCTGGCTGCTTTCAACTGTTGACCTTGTGGATGGCAGCCCAACACATAACCCACTCTGCCACCAGAGCTCCTTATTCAGAAAAGAAGAAGGTATCCCCGCCCCCTGCCTGGAACTAGGATAGATTCTTTGCATCAGGAGGGAGAGAGGTAGAGTGTACCTCCTGGGAAAGAGGACTACCCAGCCTGGCCACTTGCCTGGACACTTAAAGGAGAGGCTGCAGTAGCCCTCTACACTACCTTACAGAGAGGCTGCAGCAGCAAGGTCCTGCCGGGAAAGCCATTGGCCCAGGATGGCTACTGACAGAGATGAGGGCAGGTCAACCATCAACAGTGCGACAGCCAGCAGTCACTGTCATCCCTATTTCTTGATTCACAATGCCTTTTCTAAGCCCTTGGAACCTCCATAATCCTCTGGGGATCATCAATTTTAAGGGAAAGGGGCCTCCTAAAAGAGTGAGATTAAATCACTATGCTTATTCAGCAGAGTTGAAGCATAGGACTTGAAAGATAAGTAAAATTGAATTATAGAGAAATGAGATAATATATATTTCCGAAACCTCAAATTTCTAGGCCTTGATTTCTACTCGCTAACCCTTCTACCCGTCAGACTGGCCTATGGCTTGTTAGCTTTCTGTTGTCAGTGGGTTACCACCTTCCTTAGGAGCAGAGACTATGGCACCTGTAAATTATACTAGGTCATCTGGATTCTTAATAGACAATCCAGGAAGCTTATTTCTAGAGAGCACATGTGAATGGAAGGGAAATTTTAAAAAGTCTTTCTTTGGGGTCAAGAGAAGTCATGAGTAATTTAATGTCGATGTCTTGCCTCTCTGGAGGCAGTGACAATGGTGGAGGCTGAGTTGCTGTCTGTTGCCTGAGCGTTGATCTTGGGACGTCTGATTTCAAAGTCTTTTCACTCCATTTGTACCTTCCTGAAAGAACATCGAGTTTCCTGCTTTACCCCGTAGACCTCATATATTAATTCACCTACTCTAACGGATGGATTAACAACTATTGTATAATTACCAATGTTTAAGTTACTGTTTAAGGCATGTTCTCAGACATTCTTCTACCCAGAAGAGATAGCTGTAGTAGTCATACAAACCGGTGAGCAGAAAGTGAGAGGGGAGAGCATGTGGTCCATGTGGGCTGAGTTTGGCAATATCGCTCAGCAATTCCACTGTGGGAACATTGGTGGCAGGGCATTGCAAAAGGCCAGGTATAAATATTTGCGCCCACAGCATGTTATATTTTTTCTAATGTTGTAAATTTTAATCCTGCTGTGGAAACTTATTCAATCATTTATCAGTTCTATTTTGTTATAACACTGTACTCTAATATTATCTTTTAAATAAAAATGATAAAATAAGCTTGAGTTAAGATGTATTTCATTGGAATTTTACTACTTAATTGATAACTTGTTTAGGTCTTCTAGAAGCAGGTCCTGAAACAAAAGATGTGGATGCTTGTTGGGTTGTTTGTGTGTGAGTGTATGTAGATTGTAGATACAGTTCCTTTTGTATTATCCTTTCATACAAAGTTATAAAGTTATGGTTATCAAACTATATTGTAAGATAACTGGCATTTAAAGTTCCACTACAAGGAAATGGAAACCATATTTTCTCCTAATTTCTTCAGATACTACATGGATGTCCAGTTATGGGAAGAAAGGAAGCAGTGGTTCGTGTTGTTTATTGAATAAATGCTCTCTGGATAAAGATAAGGCTTAAAACAGGAATGGGTAAAAACAGAGAATTCCCCAAGATGATGGCCCTCTGCCTCCTCCCACAGTGCGCTCTGAAGGGCAATGATACCACAGGTTTGGTCCCACCCTGAAACAAGGCCAAACTGTTTTCCTCCACGAACGTCAGCCATTGGCTGTGGGTTACTCACTCCACCTTGTGTGAGTGTATATATTTGAGTGTGTTTGTGTGTGTGTGTGTGTGTGTTGTGAGATTTTCCAGAGAGGCAACTCTTGTTAGTTAAGGGCAATTCTCCACTAATTATAACAGGCTAACACTGACCCAATGAAGAAGATCTCACCAAGATTTTGACAGTATTCACTCAATTTGGGATTCTCCATTTTTAACATCTTGTACTCCAAATTCTGATACTGTTTTAGAGGAAATCATTTAACTATTTAATAGGTTTTTTTGATGAGAGTTTGTTTTTTGTAGTGTTCTTAATCAATTTAATGTTAATGAATTCTAATAATAAATTACCCAATAGCAGGGGATGCTAGAAGTAAACTACGATTATTTAAGGCTTCCTTTCCCATTTGCACTTGCCTATAAAACATTAATAAAATCTGATTATCAAGAAAAAACTTTAATTTTCTTTTACCTAAATTTTGCTAGAGACTGAGGTAATAATGATAATAAATAAAGTGGTAGGAAGAATAAGTCAGGAAAGTGGAATTGGTAATTATGGGAAAAGAGAGCAGCAGTGATAGCGGAGTACTGTTTGGACTTGTCCTTTTGTACTGGGAAATGCGTGCCCAGCACAAAGATGTACAAATAGCCTAGAAGCTTCAAAACAGTTTATGCCTGTCATAGCTGAGTCATTGCGAGCACACATCCTGGTGACATGAGTGATTGTTTTTATGTCTTATAAGCTCAAGCAAGAAAATGGTTTGTCATCTTCCAGTCAGGGTGATATTAAGAAAGGAGGTCATTGGTCTGGATTACAAAGGGCGCTGAGTCATCCCGAACTCCGAACTTAGTTCTTCCCAGCTCTCACTGTAACGAGCCATTGGGATGCTTGCAGGAGAGGAGAAGCTCCCCAAATTTGATATTTGTCCTTCCCTGCTCCCATCGTGACCAGGTAAGAGTTTCTTTACATCAGACATTGGTGCCAAGAATTGGAACCTTTTATAAATTTGCAGTAGGATTCATCCCACATTGTGTGGATTAATGCTTTTTTACTGGCTGACTAAGAACCTTTTGAAGAGCTTGAAACTTGTTATTTTCACACTGGAACTGTACATATGTCTCCAGAGTGTGGGAGCTTCATGAACAACACATTTTGATCTGAGCAGATGTCCTACATCTCTAGAGGTGAGAAAGTTCATTATTGCAGACAGCCCACCTAACATTCATTTGGTGAGTCTCCATTAGGTATATTAAAATACAATGTGAGATGTCTGAATGAAAAGTTTATTTGGCTTTCAGCAAGATATTTATATCTCCTGCAAGCTAGGAAAAGTTTCACTTCAACAGCAGTGGCCACATTTAAGTGATATATATTTGTAATATTGACTACTACATGGATACTACCGATGACTTTTACTAGTTCTTAAAATAAATGTCTTTTGGTAACATTTAATTGATGAGATCTTATCAATTTTTATATCCCATGGAGGGGCTAATTTTATTATCTTTAGGGAGTAGAAAGGAAATACAGAAGCATACGAGGGGGTATAGAATATTCTTGTATACTCTAGATCTACGTATTGCCTACATAGTCACTCTGCTCTAGTAGAAATGATTTTGCTCTTCCAGAAAATTAAATTCCACTTCGGATTAGCTGGATAGCAAATAGTATCCCTTAAAGCAATGGGCTTAAAGAGGAAATTATGAAATAGATTAAATTTCTTTCAAATGAAATATGAGTTCAAGGATGACGATCAATTTTTAGTTGAGAGGTAGTATATGGGGATTAAATCATGAATTCACACTTTCCCTAGTGAACATCAAATCAGCACTCTTAAATTACCTCCTTTAAAGGCCCCTCAGTCACTTGTTGGTTTCTGCTTCTCCCATGGCCCTGATGCGAGCATATTAATGGTCTTTGCCATTTGTAGAAAGCAAGCTGTCAGATCAATAAGCGTGCTTAGCTGCTTGCCATTAAAATTGATCTGTACTATCCTTCCGATTGACGTCATATCCAGCTGTAAATATCATCAAGTAGGCTGTCAACTCATTTTCATTATGAGTGTTTTTCATTACAAAAGATAGACTTCAGTTGGGTAGCATGCTAGGATTTTTCTTCATTATATCTGACATATCCCCAATAGCATCAAGACCATCTTTAAAGAAAAATCATAATTTTTCTAATAACTCCTCAAAATGAGGGGGGACCAACGACAATAACAAAACCAGCCAAACAAACAAACAAACAATGACAATAACAAAACCAACCAAACAAACAAAAACGTACAACAATAACAAAACTCTCTTTGCAAGCTGGAATATAAAAAAACATTTCTACGAAAATCTAGAGTAGACGTTCTGGAAGGCTCTCCTTCATAGATGAGCTCACTTAGGAGTTTCTCAAATTCACTGCCATCGACTTGATACCAACTCCTCGCTACTCTATCGGATAGGGTAGAACTGTGAGTTCCTAAGATCATAATAATGCATTATGTGAGTGGAAAGCCTTGTATTTCTCCCACAGAGTGACTATTGGTTTTGAACCGCTGACCTGGCACTTAACAGCTGAATTCATAACCACGATACCACCAAGGTTCCCCATGGACCTATAGGCTTACGCAAGGAAAAAGTTGGTGTTTTCTTGGAAAGACACATTTTCAGCCGAGTTTACCATTGAGATCTCAAAGAAGCATTTGTTTATGTGATAGTCAATTAAAAGTTCTCCCTAGGAAAAATTCTGGTTTACTATGTAAAATAATTTTGGGAGTTACGATGAGGGTACCTATTTGGGTATTTACCCAGATGAAATTTCTGAAAAACGTCACAATTGTTTGAATAGAAGCAACATTAGTGTGGTTTCTAAAGAATATTACTCTGTCCTGATTCAGTGATAAAGCTTATGGGCCACTAGGTCTATGTCTGCTAGTTATGGCTCAGGCAAGGTCTGAGCATGCCGTGGTATTTATCGAAGAGAGTTGAGAGAACCTTCAGCCCTCTAAGAACTCTAAACAAACAAACAAAACAATCCAGCTGCCAATGAGTCGTGCTTATTCATGATGATCCTATGTGTGGTGGAGTGAACAGTCAGCCATTCAGATAGTACGCAAACACTTAACCATTTTTGTCACCCAAGTACTCCTTTGGTCCAGTAGAGTGTGCTTGTGTGTGTTGTGTATGCATGTGTGAATATGAAGATCTTCTTTTAAACAAACAATAAAAACAAGCAAATATTTGGGGGGTGATAAGATAAGAACAAACTATTAAAGAAAATTTGGGGTTATTAGGCAGTCTGATTCTTATATATTTGGATAGCATACATTCAGCTTGTCACAAAATTATCATTACTTAGTTGTTGGTTCTTATATTAGGATGCAATTTTTTATTGTTGAAAGGTAATAAAAGGCACTTTTGTATGAAACTCATAGCTAAACTCGTTGCAAAAATATTGTGGTTATAAACCATACCACTCCATATATCCTATCTGAAGTGTCTATTAAGAAATATCTTTTAGCCTTCAATACTATAAAAATATTTATTTTTAGATATGCTAGCATCTTTTCCTTTATTGATAATGAAATTTTTTTGCTAATATTTCCATTTAATTTAGGTTGCCAGGAAGCTCAGAACTGCATTAGAAATAGCACAATAGAAAATTAAATAATCTACGATACAATAATATGATATGCATATGTTGATTTTTCTTTTTCTCATTATTATCACTTTCCATAATCTCTTTTAATACTGTCTCAAATCCTTTATGAAAATGAGTAGGGTATAAGTAATTCTTAACATATAAAATATTGTTTGTCAGAGTGTCGACTTATGTTATCGTGAAGGCTTGTCAATTTTCAATTTAAAAGACAAAACCATGAATTATTCACTTCACAACAGCCCATATTCTCTGACATAAATGTACAGAATTTATAGTGCTAATAAAACCTATACTTCTGTGAATGTCTTTTTAATAATAGCTACTAGATGCTTTTGCTAATCTTAAAAACCACCTGGCAAACAGAGTCTACGTGCCTCCGTTTTCTGAGAATCAGAGAATTTAAGTAATTTATTCAAGATCACCTGATGATAGGGAGTAGGGCTACTGGCCACATGTACTGGAGGGATACATTTTATGATATTGTTTTCAAAGTCTGAAGTATTTAAATTGTAGACATGAAAAGTTCTGTTCTGTCTATCATTGCTTACTTGGGTGACAGTGCTTGGGAAATAGTAAATATATTAAACAAGCCATGGAATGAATAAATTAGTAAATGAATTATGAGTAATACAACAAATAATTAAAGAAATATGATATTTAATATAATAAATAATACAACGATTATGTGGGCTGTATAATACAGAGTACAGCTATATAATAAAATTATTGTGGTTTGGGTTACTATTTATGTTACTTCTATTCTAGAGTCTACCATATAACATAGTAAATATCTGCTGTATAGGCAAACATTTCATAAGTGATCTGTATAAATTATTTTACTGAATTATCACCAAAGATCTGTGAGAGAGCTATTATCCAGGGAACAGGGCTCAGAGATTGGAAGTATCTCACTGATAATGATGCATGGAGTTGGGATTTGAGTCCATGTTGAACAATAGAATTTAGAAACAGGCTGATGAGGCTTTTCTTTTCCTGTTTAAAAAAATGTCCCCCAAGATTTTAGTGAATGAGTTCTGCGTAGTTTCAGTCTGCTTCACGGGCTCAGAGCTAGCCTGAGGCACACTCTTCACTTTGTTTCCAGGACCTCACACACTCGCAGGTATTTTTCCCACCTCCATGGTCAGTTCTTCTCAGTGCCTTTTGCTGATTCCTTTCTTTTTTTGAGGAATAGATGGTTGGTCTGCCCAGACACTTGGTACTTACATTTTTTCACTGTTCCATGGACAATCATTTATCTGGGATCCTGGTGTTAAATACAATTTTTTTTGGCACAGACTCACAAGCTTATATATCTTGTATATCAGACACCTTTTTTTTTCTTTTTGAAAAATCCTTTTACTGGGGCTCATACAATTCATCACAAGACATACATCAATTGTGTAAAGCACACTTATACATTTGTTGCCCTCATCATT
>NW_022103915.1:92300259-92309443 GCF_000313985.2 Echinops telfairi
GGGCACCATCAGCTTTCTTCACCACATTTGCTTATGCACACGTCTGTCTTCAGCAATCATGTCGGCAGACACCTTTCTTAACAACATAATTCATAAATTCAAATGCCTTCTTTACATTTTTGTTTGGGTTCTCCTAGATACTTGTGATGATTAGAATTGGTGACACTTTGGCTGGGCCAGGATTCTCGAACCTTTGGCAGTTGAGGCCCAGTAAACCCTCATGATATGACCTAATACAAAGTAATCAGCTCGGTAAAGAGATCTTCAGTGAGTAGCCAATCACTTTTAAGATTAGGGTGGAACGCAAACCCCTTACTCAGATCACATCCCTGAGACAAATGAAAGGAAATTCCTTGGGAGTATAGCCTAATTCTAATAAAAAAGCTTGCTTGCTTACTTTTTGTTGGGTCTGGGTCCTACACCTGGCTCATCCACATCCTATTCTTTAGACTTAAACCAACACTCTGCCTTATTGCCTGCCATTCCCCAGGAGCCATCAAGGGCCTGCAATTTGATCTGTCATCTAGCTTTTCAACCTTGGATACATCTTCCATCCTCCTCTCCAGCTACCGGGCTGTAATGTTCATCCAATCTGAGTTCGTTGGACTCCAAACTAGTCCAGTCAGAAGTAACCTCCAGCTTAATGCCTGACTGACAGATGTAGTACCTGCCTGCACTCAGATAGACTTGCTTGCTTCTAAACTGTGTGAGGAACTTTCTTACATAATTTTTTATATATATGTATATATATATATATATATATTATCTTTCGTTTTGCTTCTCTAGAGAAGTCAACCTAAAATTGTACCTTAAACTCAAAATGTCCAACTCTAGACCATAAATTTTTCCTCTGGTAGGCAATCAAGCCAAAACATTGTCATCAGCTTCTCTCTCTTTCTCATGTTCCACAGAAACTACATAAAGCAATCCTGCTGGCTCTTCTAAGTGCATCGAAAGCCTGTCAACTCCTATTGCATCTGTTGCTATGACTATGGGTTGGGCCTCCATCACTTTTGTTCTAGATTGTCACAAAAGCCTCCCTTCTGGACTCCTCCTCTGTCCTTACTGCCTACAGTCAACATAGCAGTCATGATCCTTCTGAATTACAACAGCATCACGTCAATTATCTTCTCCTCCACCCTCACTGATTCCTTTTTTCACTCAGAGAAAAGTCAGTCATGACAATAGCCTATAAAGGCATCATCTATCTGAATCTCTGTTGTCCCTCGACCACCTCATACTATTTGGGCCCATTTTGCTGTCCCTTTAATATCTGAAGCAGGTGTCAATTTTAGCACCTTCTTGTGACTATTTCTTATACTTGTTATGACACATTCTGAATAAGAGCATTCCAAGCATAACCTTCTCAATGAGTCGAGTCCTACCCTGCTTGCCCTACCTGGACTGTAAGGATGCACAGCCATACTATAGGACAGAAAATAACTGCCCCAGTGAGTTTCAGAGACTGGCGTCTCTGTGGCCACAGACCACTTCAACATTCTCCTCTGCAGCCCACCTCAGAATGCCCACAGTCCCAGGGCTCCTGTATTTCCCAATGTCTGTGAAATCCACATACGGGAATGTCCTCTTCTCACCAATGGACATTTGGTTCCCCTGTTCCTTGGAGATTACCTAGCAAAAGTCTTATTAAAGATGGTTTCTGTTTGCGATAGAGCAGAAGCAACAGCATGCTTTCAGGCACCATATACTCAGGGCAAATAAGATTTCTTCTTCAGGATATAATTTCCAATGTCTTGTCTAAAAATAAGGACCACAGAGAGCATTTATTTGCTGGAAACCAGAGTATCATACACATCTGATTTTAATTTTCACAGTGAAAAGTTTAATTTAATTCTAATTAATAGGTTGTAATTGACATACGATCCTTCACTACTCATTAGGAAAATTCTTAGTTGCTTTCTTTTTTTTTTGGTGCAGGCAAAGAATTATTAAGCATTATTAAAATACAAACATTACTCCTTAACTTAAATACAATTATTTTATTATATTATCAGTTTTGGTCTACTTATATGCCTATTTTTTAAAATCATTTTATTAGGGACTCATACAACTATTATCACAAGCCATACACACATCAATTGTGTAAAGCACATTTGTACATTCATTGCCCTCATCATTCTCAAAACATTTCCTCTCCACTTAAGCCCCTGGCAGTAGGTCCTAATTTTTCCCCTCCCTCCCCGCTCCCACCTCCCTCATGAGCCCTTGATAGTTTATAAATTATTACTTTGTCATATCTTGCCCTGTCCGACGTCTCTCTTCACCCACTTTTCTGTTGTCCATCCCCCAGGGAGGAGGTCACATATAGTTCCTTGTAATCGGTTCCCTCTTTCCTACCCACTCTCCCTCTACCCTCCTACTATCACCACTCACACCAGTGGTCCTGTAGGGATCATCCTCCCTGGATTCCCTGTATTTCCAGTTCCTATCTGTACCAGTGTACATCCTCTGGTCTAGCCAGACTTGCAAGATAGAATTCATATCATGATAGTGGGAGCAGGGAGGAAACATTTAAGAACTAGAGGAAAGTTGTATTTTTCATCGTTGCTACATTTCCCCCTGACTGGCTCGTCTCCTCCCCGAGACCCCTCTGCAAGGGGGTCTCCAGTGGCCTGCTAATGGGCTTTGGGTCTCCACTCCACACTTCCCCCATCATTCACTATGGTAAGATTTTTTGTTCTGATGATGCCTTATAAAGCCCACATGGAAGAATATATCAGCCTGTGTGATCACGAGGTGCCGAACGGATCACTGAAGACAAATGGGTGCATAAGCAAATGTGGCGAAGAAAGCTGATGGTGTCCGGCTATCAAAAAGTATAGCGTCTGGGGTCTTAAAGGCTTGAAGGTAATCAAGTGACCATCAAGCTCAGAAGCAACAAAGCCCACATGGAAGAAGCACACCAGCCTATGCAATCATGAGGTGTCAAAGGGATCAGGTATATGCCTATTTTTATAGTTGAACTTTTCATTTGTTTAATTGTAATGTTTGTTTTTGTTACTCTTTGGTTCTGCAAACAATCTTCACTTGTTAATCGATCATCTCTCTTGATCTTTGCTCAGTGCTGAAGTACTGCATTTCATGAACACTGAAATTGCATCACTGGATGGAGAAAAAATAGGGTACCATTTTCTCTTTATTATAGCCTTTTTCATTTTAGTGTATTCATTTCCTTTAAAGCATCTAAGTGAATTTCCCTTTAACCATGAAGAGAAAAATAGATGATTAATTCATTAATGATTAACACATTAACAATTAATTAATAAATGAGTGTTATTAAGCACTTCATATGACAAATCATTGTTTTTTTAGATTCATGAGATAGTGCCAAAATCTTACTTTTCTGAATTTTATATCATACTTTTAAGGACAATATTTGGCTTAAATTTATTGTGTTTATTGTTATTTGCTTTTTCCATAACAACAGGTATTCAGTTTTAATGAGTTACTTAATTTTCTCTGGTCTTGATTAACAATTTAGATTGCCTTGGGTTTTCAATCTGTTTTGTGAGTTTAATCCCCGTCCTCAAGTTCTGTATTCATTTTCCTAGGTTGATTTGATTCACTCTCAATTAATTAGTTTACAATTAATTAATTAATCCCCCCCTGACAACTGCCTTAGTGCCATCACAACTCATATTAATGGTGGAGTGTCTGTTCTAATTAAAATCAATATGTAGTTCCTAATGACATAGTCTTATCTACCAGAAATACTGAAGCACTAGATGGAATGCATTCTATTTTTAGACCAAGATTCATGTAATCTAGTATCATTTCATGATATAATTATGATAAAAACACTTATTTTGCATCTCAAAATATGATTAAGCACAATTATGTCTGTTACTATCCATCCAAATAATCAACACTTTAACCAGAAATTGAAATTCTGTTGCTCCTTTTGATCAGATAAGCCATTCAGTCTCTATAACATGTTATCTACTTTAATTTTTAGGGATATGTAATGTATTAATTCAACCAAATATTATTTAATTTGCTAGACTTTACCATGATATAATACTAAATTTGTTGCAATTATTGGTAAATTTGTAGAGTTAAAACATCATTTTAAAAGACTCTTTACTTCTATTTGTAAATGTGACACTGCTCTTAACTAAAATATTAAAGGAAGCAACATGCCTTTTGTATTCATCCTTGTTAGAGCCACACTGATCAGATGTTCTAGGGCGGGTGGTATAGAGATCAAGTTATAGTCCCCACTCAGTTAAAAGCTGCTAGCTTAGTTTACCTCCTATGGTCGACAAAGCAGAAGGTGCTCAATAGAGATTAGTTCAAATGTAGCATATACTTTTATATAATGGTGGATTTGTCTGACTCATGATCATAACTATACTTTTAAAAGATCTTTTGGACCATCCATGTCAAAACTGAAGAGAATCTCTCTCTTCCTGTGACAACCGAAGGCTCTCCGCTGTGTTCTCAACAGCTCAGCGCTGGAAAGCCATGTGCTTAGTCTGGGTTCCCTCGCCTGCTGGCTTTGGTCAGGTTTCTGATGGCTCCTTTTCACTCTTTAATGTTACAGGTAGCATGTAAAAAGCAGCAGCATTAGACATTATCACAATCTATAGCAATCCAAGCAATTAATACTAGATATTAATTTATGCAAAGCCTTGGGCTGAAGTTTATATAAATTCCAAAATAGCTCCTGTTCTCAAGGAACTAAGCGTTCTGTATTTTCTCTCAGTGACTATTTTTCTTTTTGTCCAGTAAGAATGGTCTACTTTGACCTTTTAAAATAACACATCCTTTGTATTTAACTTAAACCCTTTCATTTTGACTTTTCTTTTAATTTTAAAAATCTGCATTAACTCTTGCCATATCAATACTTTCAAAAGTATTTTTCAATTTTGATTTTTAAAACCTTTACTGTATGCTCCTTAATGAGCAATTGAGAAATGTAACTTCAGCTTCCTACATAATGTGGTAAGTACATGCACAATAGTGAGGGCTTGTTGTGCGAAAACAAAGCAGACAAACAAGCAGACTAGTTCAGTAATGCATCTGTGAGACACAATCCAAATGATTTATCCCTTGGGAACGTCTGAGTACATGAAATAGCAAGAAGCACCTTACAAGGGAATAGCGTAACACAAGCCTTTCTCCTTACCAATGCCAATATTAATCTTTGTTGAAACTACACGAAGTGTAATTCTCCTAGTAAATCTGGTGACCAGGGTAGCTTGTTCATTCAATGACAGGTACTGAAACAGCAAATCAACTTTTTAGGTTTAGAAGACTCTTGGGCTTTTTGTTTTTAATCAGAATATTGATTCTCTGGCCCAATTGCTGCTACCACCAAAGACAGGCATATAGCTCTGGCACATTCTATTCATTATCAAACCTGGTCACTGGCATTGACTTTTCACTTGTGCACATTGAAACACCCTGGGTCTATTTTTATATTTTTCAGAGGAGGATCTCTGAAGTTACTTATCTGACTCTGCCCTTCATTTTAAAAGCAATATTCAAAAACCCACTTGGAGCTACTTTTCTCTTTTCTCCTTTCTCTTTTACCTACTCCTGTAGACAAATATCATCTGCATCATTGAGACTTACAACAATAGAGGTACAGAGTTAAACATTCAAGACATGCAAGTTGTATGTTATATTCAGTTGTAATTGAAGGGCATCCCACACTGTCTCCGTTCCTCTGCTCTAAGACAATCCTTGTTCTTGGGTTCTGACAGATCCTTCCATATTTGATACATACACCTTTTATACATAGAGTCCTTGGGCGAAAAAAATCCCAAATAATATTGAGTTAAAATGTTATTTCTAAATACATTTTATACCAAAAAATGATTTTTGAATGATTTTCAATTCATTCATGAACATACTCCCCTCCAGGACACAGAGTGCAACTCATCACTCCGTAGGTGTGCCGTATCTAGAGAGCTTGGGTCTGAAGAATACAATACAGAAAAGGGAAGTAAGGAGTGACTCGACAGTGGAGAAATCTAACAAACACTACTTCCCTTCCGCCAGGTGACCAAGGGTAAGTGACAAGTAGTGTTGATAAGTTATCTACTCTTGATGTCACATGAAAATGAAAATTATCTCTGTGGGGTTCCTCTACAAGTCCCATGATCCTTATCTAACCATGAGAAAAACATCAAACCAATACAAATGTCATGATAATATACAAACTATCTGACCAGTGTTCTTTAAAATGTCCAAGGTCATCACAGCAAAGACAATCTGACAAAGGGCCACCGCTCAGAAGAGCCTCAGAAGCCATGACAACTGGATGTACTTACTGTGATATTTCAGACAGGATCCTGGAACAGGAAAAGGACATTAGTTATAAACTAAGGAAATCAGAATGAAGTAGGGACTTTATTACCAATAATGTGTCATTACTGGCATTAGTTGTGACAAATGTGCTGTATTAATTTGTATATGGAAATGCTAAGAACCCTCAATTGATTCTTACATCTTCTGTAATTCTACAACTAAAAATTCTTTGTTTAGCACTATAATTTTATATTATTGTTCGGCATTATAATCTGATAGCCTTAAGGTTTTATGTAACTTTGATAAAAAGAGTTTACATTTGGAAACAAACTATAAATTAAAGAAAATGTGCAGAATATTCATTAGCGCACTGTAGACTTATTTATCTCTAAATCATCTTCAACTTTATATAATATGTGACCACGGAAATGTGAACATGATTGTTTTATCTATAACAAAATATTAGAAAGTAAAACATGAGTAATTTCCACAGCCAAGAATGTTTTCCAATCATATTACTCTTAGACTATATTGTATATAACATTTTCATCAATGTTGATGTAGATTTCTTGCAGGTCTTTCACAGTGAGCATAACTCACTCTGTATTCTAAGCCTAGACTATAGTTTAAAGTCACAAAAGAGCCAACTTATACACAGATTTTGAAGTTGGTGACATGTAGGCATAGCTATAGAATTAACTGCACGCTGGCAGACATAATAACTTTCCCCCAAATCAACAAGAATACACACTAGTTTAAAACAAGGTTTAGATTGGGATGTAACTGTTGAACCTAACCATCAGGTAAGAGCAATGGTGGTTCTGGTCAGGCACACAAAGCTTATTAGGCTGGTTAGATTACAGACAGATCCAGCCCTGAAAACCAAACCAAGCCAGGGAACCAGCCACAGCAATGGAAGGTGGCTGCATCATGATAGTTGGTGAAAAAGGACATCCAGCTAGAAGTAAAGCATCAGTGTTGGCCAGATTCAGCAATAAATAACTTGGAATTCCGTTAAGTGAATGGAAGCAGCTATCACACCAATCAGAATGTCAATATCTGGATGATTTTCCAGGGACATCTATTTTTCTTTTGTATCTCTGAGTCTTTATAAGGAGTCCTGGCGGCTGTATAAACACCTCTCCTTCTCCTGCGTAGTACACCCGTCTTTCTCTTTTTCAGTTACCTGCCATTCTCCGTAATTAGTGGATATTAACTTTCGCTGGAAAGGTCTCTAACTCCTTAGGATGAGTTAGGTGCCCCTCTCACATGACCCACCCCCGCTGAATTTTATAAATTAGAGAGACAATCTATTGTTCCCCAATGTGCCTATTTGTGTACCTCCTACACAAACCTGTGGATTTCTTCATGCTGTGAGCTTCAGCTCTATTGTGGTTTGAATGTCTGAATGGACAAGGGCTAGTGCATACAGATGCAGCCCCAGAGAACACTCTCTCTGGGCTTGCGGGATAGAAAAACTGGCAAAACCCAGAAAGGATGCCCACCTTGAAGCCACTGAAGTATTTGACAGGTTATCAACAGAAAAGGACCAAGCTCTATTATGTATATTTCTGTATTCGGTGCAGATGCCAAGAGGCGATCTTCAATGTATACCTTGCTTTGTTCTGATCCTAATTCTTTACCTACATGCTGCACCATCATATAGCCAGAAGGAGATCTTAGGGACTTAGAAGAAATTCATGACACAAACATGACAAATTGTAGGGAAATAAACCTTTAGAAGAAGAGATAAAGGAATTCATATTTGTTTCTTTAGAGGCTTAACAGGGAAACATATTTAATAAAAATCTTCAAGACCAAGCACAAATCTTCCATCTGCACTAAAGACAGCAGAAAGAACATAAGCTGAAAAATTGAGCACTAGGAAAAAATTACCCATCAGTTATAATTGTTTATTATAAAGAAAAATGGAGGGAAGTGGCTATACAACCATATGCAGTATAGATTTTCTATCTGTTGGAGGAAGGTTATGCTTATTCCTATATGAAGTTGAATCACAGCAGCAAAGGGCCACAAAAGCTCTATCCCACTTTATGATTCAGTGATTCCAGTTAGGAGGGTATATTTCTACTTACAGCGTTCATCCTGGAGATGTGTGATTCTCAAAGCAAACTTTTAGATAAAGCTTTACAGTTTGGATCTTCCCAATTGATCTCTTCTAAGTTGTGCTACACGCTTCAGCCTCTGATGGTCATGAATCACTGCTAATCTCTTAGAAACAGATTTCTCCTGATAACATCAGTTTCTCTCAAAAGACAGAGAGGGGGAGCACGGCATTTCTTTTATGCTTTGGCTGAAAATAAATGTAGACATTTACTTGAGACAGAAGTTAAAATCACTTGAGGGCAGTAGCTGGCTCATAAATAGGCAACTCAGTAGCCCCACATCTGGCTTATTCACTGTAGGAATTTTGTGCCCAGACCAGTCTCCTTTCTTTTCCTGTGTAGTCACATTTGTCCGTCTTCCTAAACAGAACAAAATCTACCTTCTTTGTCAGCTGGTAGCTTATTCTTTGATGAGCATATGATACACGATAATGCTAATACTATGAGAATATTTATTTCAGGTGCGATTTAACTAGTTACGAAAGCACTTACAGTTTTGCAACAGCCAAATCAATCCTGTTATTATGACGATTCAGGAACTGTGAAGTCTGTTCAAAGCATCTGCCAAAGCAGAGCTGCTCTCCTCCTTTGGTTTCTCCCGGCATTTGGCTCTCTAAAAACAAAAGGCAAGATGAATACGTGTAAGTTTCCTTTGACCTTGGAGTTCAGATATGCAAGTAACAGATTTTCACTCAAAAAAAAGACCCTTCACAACACCACCCCCTCCCATTTTTGTAAGGGGGGAAAAGCCTCCAGGCAAACATAATCAGCTATTCCGGGGG
>NW_022103915.1:92309543-92312194 GCF_000313985.2 Echinops telfairi
GGGGGGGGGGGGATATTAAAATATGGATGCAGTCATCAGGAATTCTAGTATTTGTGTGGAAATACAAAGTTCCAACTGCAAATGGCTGTTAGGGTTACAGTGCTCTGACCACTTAGGCTGACAGCGAGAGAGGCATTAATTAAGTAATAACGATCAAGGTATGGGGCATTTCCTAGGGATTAATGACCAACTGGGGGAGTTGATAGCTCACAGTGCAGCCAAGGGCTATTAACCTCAGCTGGTCATCAATTCCTGGGCCCTGTGTTATAGTCATTATTGCTATCATAAGCCAAAAATGAAAAGCAAATGGGTCTATGGATTACTTTTATGGATGATGCCGTTTCAGTTGGTATCTACAGGGCATTCCTGGAGAATGGATGCTCTGTCCATGAGCCAATCTGGTGCTTCGACAGTCCATTCTACTTAGAATGCTGCCTGGGAGGAACAGAGGGTGAATGAGGTAGGCAGACAACGGTTGAAAAGTTTCAGGTCTCTGTTGACACTCGAGAGCTATTGAAGCCATAAAGACCACACGAGGGAAGATTCAGGTAAAGAAAAGGAAATGTGCTATATAGGCAGGTGGGTGTGTTTTCTTGTGGGTGCCCCAGTTTAGTGCCTTTATTGTGAAGTGAAGAAAAATCACTGGATGGTAATGAGACTCCTGGAAGACAGAAAATGCCAATTTTGCAGCAAGAAGAGACAGAGATGAGAGGACTGTGTACTCGATAGGAAAACAAACAAAACAACACAACCCAGGAAGCACATGCATTAAAAATAAAGAATTCCAAGGGACTGTCAGCCTGGCGATCAGGTTGGACAGAAAGAAATTAATTATATTTGGTTTAAGTAGCTGCTTCTGCAGCCTTGGTCAATTTAAAAAAGCACATTAGAAGATACCTCAAACTGACTTTCCAATTACCATGGATGGCAGGCAAAGGGCATCCAAACAAAACGCATTTTAAATGGGTAAGTGCATTCTATGCTGACTGACAATATTTTCAAAATTCATACATTTAGCGGCTGGGCAAGCAGTTTTGAAGGTGATTCTGAGGAGAGTTGACCTCTGCCGAAGAACAGCATTTGCAGGCACCTTCCACCTCAAATGATTGATCTTAAGTAAGGAGAGATGGGGACCATGTGCATCTATGCCCATATGTGTGCCGTTGGGGGGTACAGGGAGTAAAGAAATATAGAATTGAGAAATATTCTTGTACCAGAAATATCATTTAAATTGCTCAGATATTATATGAAAAACAGTACCCAAAGCCACCCTTTTCTAGTGACTTGAGAGATGAATTTTCTAAGAGACGTGTACATAAGAAATTGGGTTTTCCAATAAGAACAAAACCTTAAAACCATTATTTACTTTTTTAGAAGAGAGGAACTTTTATTTGCAAAACAAAATCAATTGTGTTTGCATGTAAGTATTCTCTCTCTTTCTTGCACTGAATCATTAAAAAAAAGTTATATCCTGTCTCAAGGAGGACTAGCCAAATCTCAACAACAATCTAATAATAGTTTTTCTCTAGCTGAGTGGTAAATAATAAAATATGCCTTATTATATACAACACATAGGCTTGCCCTGAGTTGGAATCCACTTGATGACACGGAGGTTGGCTTTTTGGTTGTTATTTATTACATATAAATGCCATCACTTTCTTTCCCGGGGTTTTGTTTGCTTTTTTGTTTATTTTAATCAGTGCTACTTTTTTCTTAGACATTCCAAAGAAGGAGACCAATTTTTTCAGATGAACATCATTTTAAACTCAGGACACACAGAAACCTGTATTAAAATAGTTTTCTTTGACTTCCAAGCATTCAGAAGAGAATTAAACTATGAGTAATAGTCACTGAATGTTTGAATTACTCTTCAAGTATCTAGTATTCTGCTTAACAACTTCCTGGGTCATTAAGCTACAAAAAAAACCTCCTTAACCTATCAGTTTCCATTATCCTTTCTACTCATGCAATAATGTATGTGAGAAAAGTAAATCATGTTCAGTTAATTATTTTTTAACTTTTTCAACTTTCATCCCCTCCAAAACATGTCATCCTCAGGGTTTCAGATATCCATCCAAATGGATGACTTCCAAATCTCCATTTCAGCACCGATTTCTCACCCAAACTGTGGTATTAAATTTGCAACTGCCTTTGAGACCTTTCCATTTTGTGGTCTTGCCAACTCTTGAGTTTCAATAACTCCTAAACCAGCATCAGCCTATTTTCTCTAACCTCTCTTATGTTTCCCAAACTGCCAGAATAGTTTGTCCCAGTCACTCAGACTAAAACCATGAAATTACCCTTGATGCTGACTCTTCATCATGCTGCATCACCAGATGATCACAGAAGCCTAACCTCTTCTTTCAAGCACAGTTTTCTTTATACTAATTGATTCATCTTACCTTCCCTACCAACCGTGTAGCCAGATGAATGGCTGAAAAATATGAAAGGAACTTTCTTTTTTTTTTTTAATCGTTTTATTAGGGGCTCATGCAACTCTTACCACAATCCATACATACAACAATTGTGTAAAGCACATTTGTATATTTGTTGCCCTCATCATTCTCAAAATATTTGATTTCCACTTGGGCTCTTGGAATCAGCTCATTTTTCATTTCTCCCTCCCCACTATCCTCTTCCTTATGAACCCT
>NW_022103915.1:92312617-92316276 GCF_000313985.2 Echinops telfairi
TCCCTCATGAGCCCTTGATAGTTTATAAATTATTATTTTGTCATATCTTGCCCTGTTCGACGTCTCCTGAAAGGAACTTTCTTTGGACTGTCACCTTCAACATTTGAGTCAATTGATTACAAAATATAAAATTGGATCCTAAGAGAGGCAAAGGAAGCCCAGGAGGTAACAAGAACACTGATGCCCCACTGGATTTGGAATGCCGGAGGTGAATTAGGCTCATCTGTATGGAGTTGCTGTGGATCACTAACCATTCATTGGATGACAGTGAGTTTGAGTTGAATAAAAGCCCACCTGAGAAGAGGTGTAAGTTTCAAGGAGGCAAATTTTGATTCTGTGGAAGTAGTTTGTGATCATCAGAGCAATATAACTCATTTCAAGAGGTGGCCAACTTCCTGTTGCTTGGAGTATTCAAGAATAATTCGCACATCTGCTTGTCAGAGATGTATGAAGAGGGTCAAAGGTCATAGATGAATTTTGGTTTGGCCATGGATTCCACTCTATTTTATTGTTTTGTAATTTATGGGTACTTGTTGTATATACTTATATCTTTGCTTGGATTCTGAAGATATTTGAGTTTGCAAAATCTGATTTGGTAGATCTCTTCCATTTCTGAGAATTCAGGTTTTTCCTCACATAAATTCTCTTCTCATTAGGTGCAGTTCGGTGTCTTCATTAGTCAGTGTTGGTTCTCCTCATTTATGCTATCTCCCTCTCCTCCCCATCGATGTTTTCAAAGTGATATCATAAGACCCATATTCCACAAGAGCTCACTCTTATTTTGAGTCCTGTACTTTCCAGAACCTGATTAGTGTCCAACGGGTGGCTATATAGCAACACTTTGATTCCTCAATTAATAACCTGAATCATTGGAAAAATATACAATGGGAAGAGACTACGTTGGAGAGCCCAGCTTAGTAGGATAAATTAAGTCTTCTCATTAAAACTCCATGTTGTGCAGGTGTATCACCTTTGCTTTAGTTAGTAAGACTTGAGACATAGATGTGCTTGCGCTGCCCCCAGACAAGCTTTCGCACATTGAGAAGGACAGAGCAGATCTCTGCCCGCCCATTAATCTTTACATCTTAACCTTGAAGGCACGCCACCTCCTCAAGGGCACAAGGAAGTGCAAAGCTATCCTTTTTGAACTCTTTCCCAGGAAAGAAACACCAGGCATGACAACCAAAACTATTTCCCATTAACATCAGTGTTTTTTCTAAGGTTTTCTATGTGTATGTCTGGTTAGCTCCCGAAGTAAGAACATGTTTGAGAGTGGGCATTTACTTTATTATTTTATGTATTGCACAAAGCGCCCACTCCAAGGAAAGGCTTCATAAACACTCGATGCCGTTATCTGAACAATGAGCAATGAGAGAGAAGTCCAGAGGCTTGCATTATAGCTCTGCCTTTGCTAATTGTGAGATCGCAGTCCCTCAGGCCTTAGGTTCTCACCTGTGAAATGAGGATTTGAAAATACTGTGATCTGTGAGGAAGGCATAAGGCCTAAGCTTTGTAAATACAACTAAAATAACAGGAATAAATCATGAGTATCTATTCAAATGCTCAAGTCAAACCTAACCAAACTCACTGCCGTTGAGTTGATTTCTCATTCATAGCCACCTTACAGGACAGGGTAGAACTGCCCTGATAGGTTTCCGAGATTGTAACTGTGGGCAGGAGTAGAAAGCCTCATCTTCCTCCCATGGGGTGGTTGTGAACTGCTGACCTGGAGAACAGCCCAAGACTCTGCCACCGTGGCTCCTTGTTCTGATGCTAAAATGGAATCAACATAGTTCATCATTGATCTGGCAACCCTGCTTTGCCATAAAGTTACTGCAAGTCAGAGAGTGGAATATCTGCATAAGTATCGGATAATGACATAAATATCTTCACTGCACTGATGTTCAGGGGTCCAGAGCTGCCCCCCTGCCTCCCTCTTCCTAGAGAGGGTCATATACTTCGTAATGCTCTGCTCCCATCCTCTCTTATTTTTAAAAATATCAATGCCCTTATCTTGGCACCGTTTATCGAGGAGTCTAATCTGGTAGCCTAGTTCACATGAAGGTGCGAAGTTCACATTATGCATTCATAAGAACGTGTGGCCCACTAGGTGGGGAGATATTTCTGAACATGGAGTCTTTTGCTAGCATCTCTTGTGCCATATTCCATAGGCATCTGCTCATTCTATGCACACCGATGAAGCCATTTCATCCCGTGTTTCAGAGAGAGGATGACTGCGCAGGCAACGGGGTGTGTGTCATGCACCCTGAAGGCAGGCTGCCAGGGAGGTCTACGGCGCGCTGCTCCCCACACAAATGGATCATCCTGTGAAAAGTCTTGAAGTCTATACATCTGCATGCGTTCCCAGGAGATGGACTAGATAATTCAGTAGGTTTTTGTGTCTGTCTCTATTTACTGAGATCTTTTCTATAACACACACACACACACACACACACACACACACACACACACATTTTTGGGTCTCACATGTTGGAGCAATTATCCAAGAATATTTCATCCCGGAGAAAAATATAACCCTTGATTTGCTGCCAAAGTCAGTGAGATCCATGACAGCTTGCCTTCTGCACCCAGACCTTGCACGTGAACACGATAGGGACTCCAGCAAGAAGCATGTTTCACTGTCTCCTGCAGCCCACTGGCAAATGGAGGAGGCTGGACTAGCAAAGGTACCTCGTGACACCTGAGGGAGCATTTCTCACTAAGGGTGATCTCAGTGGACTCGCTCCATTATTCAGCTTGCCAGGCACACACTGTAAATAGTGTTCTTTTCACATAACTGAGAGCTTCAGTAAGACCTTTGAAACGCCTTTCAAAGGAGATGAATATTTTGACACCTCACCAATCACCAATTTATTGACTCTATTTTGTGGACCCCAAACTAGCTTTCCTTTTTCAGCCTTCGGAGGTGAAGCAATGAAACTGAGTGTTAGCCAATGGCCTGTGATCAGAAATGCAGTACTTCTCTTCCAGGACTGGCCCATGGAAGCCCACTTATGACCTAGTTATCTTACTTCATAGTGGTTCCCCTTTCCAGACAAATCCTCCGGGGGACCCGGAGAGTCGCATATTGACTATGACAGAGCCTGAGTATCTAATTTATTTCTTCAGAGGGATCTACCCTCTCCTTGGATTGTCACAAAAGCAAGAAGAAAACGTTTTGTTGTCTTGAAAGACTGAGATTTGGTGTTTATCTGATAGGGGGGTTGGCCTAATCAACTTGATTGCCTCAACCAGCTCAATTATGATCACATTAATTTTCCTGAAGGCTATTATTTATGCTGAATGGCTTTTAGTAGGAATGACATTCTTTGGGGGCATGTTAACATGCTGTTTGTCTGACAAGAAGGCATATTCTTTGATTGGGGATCTTTCCCAGTTCTAGACCTGAAACATCATACCCGCCATTTTCTCAGCCTGCCTGGGCCCATCCTGAGGCCTGTTGGCTTTCTTTGTTTTATTTTTCCTCTTCTGCTTCTTCTCTTAATTTAGCCATGGGGTTTGCTTTCCCTTGCTCATTTGGCACCATCATTCCTTCTCTTAAGAGCTCACCTGTGCTTATTCTTTGTCAAATATTCGCCAGGTATTGGCAAGTAATGAATGCAGAGTGGTAAATAAAAGACTTTGTTCTAATCTTTTTT
>NW_022103915.1:92317008-92334738 GCF_000313985.2 Echinops telfairi
ACACCTCGTGATTGCATAGGCTGGTGTGCTTCTTCCATGTGGGCTTTGTTGTTCTAATCTTTTTGGTAGAATTTGGGAATTACAGAATAAACAAGAAAACAAGTAGACAGATTTACAGTACCTAATACTAAATTATGTGAGTATTATGGGGCATTGAATAACGCAAGGAAAAGGCAAAGTGACAGAGAAGAATTGTGTCTGTTCAATATTTCTCCCATACACTTTCTTACAGAAACTCATGGGGCTTTAAGAAAATGTCTCCTTTGGCTGTGGGTGCTCTTAGTCCAAAATTGGTCAGTTAGAGGAGAGACAAATTCAGGGTCCAGAGCTTGAAGCCCTAACTGTGCGAAAGTCAAAGCAGGTCTTTTTGCTTCTACCAAAGCTCAGCCAAGAAACAGAGGTCCCAAGAAAGGACACTTTGTTGCAGGTGTGTTTCTGTAACCTTTCAGCTGATTCTACCCACAGGGAAAACAAAGTAGGTTCTGAAATATATCCCACCGTAATCCTATAAGTGACCCCAAACTAAACTCACTAAAATCGAGTCAGTTCTGACTCATAGAGACCCTTTAGGACGTGTAATAGAGAATCTCTCCAAAATGGGACCCTAACTATTAGCACCGAGGCTAGAATCTACAACACATCACAAAATGGATTCTTGCAATCGAGGATGTGGCTAGAACATCCAACTTAGCTAATTGACTTCGTCTCATTTGTGTTATTGTACTTCAGTTTATTGCATTCAGAGATATTGCATTTTTTTTTCAAATTGAAGATTTGTGGTAACCCTGCTTCAAGTAAGTCAACAGGTTCTATTATTTCAACCACAGGTATATACTTAGTGTCTCTGTGTCACATTTGGGTAATTATTACAATATTCCAAACCTTTTCATAATGTTATTACACATTTCATAGACTGCAGTATAGAAGAAACATAACTTTTATATGTACTAGGAAATCAAACACTCATGTGACTCCCTGCCTTACAGTGGGTGCTTTATTGTGGTGGTCTGCAAATGAACCTCCAAGATATCCCATATAGTTTGCCCACATTCTTAGTACAACCAGTCCCTGGAGATGAGTTTCATACTTGGTTAGAGAGAGAGAAAGAGAGAGAGAGAGTGAGAGAGAGAGAGAACTTCAATGAAATTGATTGACACAGTGGATGCAACAAAAATTTCAAACATAAAAATGATTGTGAGATGGTGTAATACCAGGTAATGTTTTGATCTGTTGTACGTTGGGTTGTGATGAGTTAGAATTGATTGAGGGCACTGAACAACAATTTATCTGTGATGAAATGTAAATTCTTAGTAGAGGGTTGAACCAGAATAAAGTGGTTCAAAACCAGAATAAAGTGGTCTTGGATATCTTGATATCTAAGCCCCTCGTTAGAAAGACATTCAACTGTGTGGATCATAACAAACTATGGGTAGCTTTGAGAAGAATGGGAATTCCAGAACACTCCATGATGCTCATGTGGAACCCGCACATGAATCAAAAGGCAGATGTGTGCACGGAGCAAGGGGATAATGTGTGGTTTAAAATGAGGAGAGGTGTGTGTCAGGGTGGTATCCTCTCACTGTATTCATTCAATCTGTATGCTAAGCAGATAATCAGAGAACTGGACTGTATGAAGTGGAATGTCACATCACGATTGGAGGAAGGCTTGATAACAGCCTGTGATAGACAGATGACACAACCTTGCTTGCTGAAAGTGAGGCGGACTTGAAGGACTTACTGAAGATCTAGGATACAGCATCCAGTATGGATTATAACTCAATGTGAAGAAAACAAAAATCTTCACACTGGACCAGGTAATATCAGGATAAATAGAGAAAAGACTGATGTTACACCTTGCTTCAATCTTCAATCATTGCTGTGAAAGACCTCTTTAAAGTGTTGAAAAGCAAGGATCTTACTTTGAGGAACAAGGTGTACCTCACTCAAGCCCTGGTCTTTTCAATTGCCTCATCTGCAGGTGGAAGTTAGAGGTTGACTCCGGACAACAGAAGAGGAAGCAAGGCATTTGAATTATGGTGCTGGTGGAAAATACTAAAACCACCACGGGCTGCCAGCTGTTTGAGCCAACAACTCGGTCTTGGAAGAGTTACATCCAGAGTGCTCCTTGGAGGCAAAGATGGTGAGGCTTTGGCTCATGTACTTTGGGTGTGTTTTCAGGTCCCTGAAGAAGGACCTCATTCTTGATAATGTAGAGAGGCAGTGAAGACCCGTGAGAAGATGTATTCAGAGTGGCTGCAATAATGAGCTCAATCCTAAGAACAGCTGTGACGATGAGTAGGATCGGGCAGTGTTTCATTCGGTTGCACACAGGGTCATTATGAGTCAGAACTGACTTCACAACCCCTACCACACAACAAAAGCTTCTCAGTGTCTGAAACTTTCATGGTTTTCCCCGCAACAATTCGTAGACACTTTATTTTGTGCCATTTAATGGAGTCCCCACAGTGTGACTCACGCTTCACGTGTTTACATTTTCCATTCACACTTCTTTCCATCTCTTTCTGCCTATTGAGTTTAACCTCTGGGCAAACATTGCCTTTTTGATCTTGTGTGGTTGATAGTTCTAACAAGTATGAACTTCTCGGGTGTTCTAACAAGTTCTAACAAGTTCTAACAAGTATGAACTTCAATGGACTGGCCGAGAGTCCAGCCGAGGTGGTGAGAGTTCCCTGTGGGAGTTGAGGCATGACTAAGGGCCATAACCTCGGGCGTTCCACCAGTCTCTGTGAGACTAGTAAGCCTGGCCTTTTCATGTTACTGAGTTCTGCTCCTCATTTTTATCACACCTTTCCCAGGACCCTCGTATGATTGTGGCACCAGGCACCATCGAGTTCTTCTGTTCTCAGAGCTGTGGAGGCTGAGGCTTTCATGTGGATGGACCAGTTGTCTTTGATATTCTTCAATCTTCTTTGCTCTGTATTGAGAGAGGCCACTGGTTGCACTTTAGATGGCTGCTGCAGGGTGTTAAGCCCCAGTTACTATTCGCCAAGACAGGATGTAGATGGGCAAAGCAGGATGTAGCAGGATCATCCTTGTGGAAGATGTTATGCCTATGGTCAATGATGTCCCTTGAGACTGAGACTAGGGTATAGAGGCCTCATTCCAGTGACTCATCATCTCAAAAGTGTTCCGTTATGGCTACGAAGTTTTCATAACGTTGCCTCTTGTTTGTTCGACTATGTCCATGGGTATATAACTGCAGGGCAGGGGATTATTGAGTGTGGCTCCTCTCGCTATAGCCTCTGCAACTCCCAACAGCTTTTCTTGATGAGTCTGCCTAAGAGACAGTGGGAGAAGGTACTGATGATAGGATTCATTGTGGTTTCAATCCTGCTATAGATAAAATGAGCCATTTCAGAAGACGGAGTGGGGTCTCTCACTACCAGCAAGAACAAGGAGTGGAGTGCATCCCCTGCTCCCCAAGATTGCTGTAGAGTGACTCTCCTTGATCCAGAGTACAGCTAGTTTACTAAGTCAGTGACAGAGAAACAGTAGCAGAACTTGGAACCAGAGCACGAGACAGAGTGGTGGACTTCCCAGCCCCCACAGCAAGTAAAGCTTCATACTTCTGTACAGGAGGCTGACTTGTGGAACTGGATGTCTCTGGGCACTTAATTGAGGGAGCTGGGCTTTCTGACAAATGGAGCCAGATATCAGTGCCTTCAGGTTGAGGTTTACTGGAGCGGGGTGCCTCTGGGCCCTTAATTAGGGGAACTGGGGCTTGCTGACCCATGAGCTTGAGCTATTCACCTTCCAGTTAAAGCTTACACTGGAATAGCATGCCCTTTAGGCATTTATTAACAGCCCTAAAATAACACTTTAACACATCCTGACTGAACAACACTATCCTGACCAATTCCACCTGTTAGCTCCCGTGATAAACTCCATAATCTTGAGCATTGTCAGGGGCACCTGTGTGGCCACTGCAATGAATGATAGCACTTAGCTGAGGAGTCGAGGGTGCTGTGGCAAACAGAGCAATAAACACGAGAATGTGCTATGGGGCAGACAGAGCAATAATGAACTCCGCATGCAGATTTCGTCAACATTCCTTAAGGGGAAAACCAAAAGCAATCACGAACTTTATATGGAAAGGAAAGGGACTCTGGGTAAGCAAAGAACTACTTAAGAAGAAGAAGAAAGCAGGACGTCGCAGTTATTGATTTCTAAACCTACAGCCACAGTAGTCAAAACAGCTGAATGCCAATAAAGCAATGGGTACAACGACCAGTAAAGGAGCATTGAGACTCTACTATGAGACACTGATCATAGATAAAGGACCAAAATCTATTAAATGGGAAAAAGATGACCCCTTTAGCTAATGGTTCTGGTAAAAGTAGATAGTCCTCTGTATAAAAATGAAACCCTATCTATAACTTACATCACATACAAATGATAGAGTTAGTTCTTATCCTTAAGACTTAAATGGAAAACTACAAAAATAATCAGAGAAAAAGTAAGGCCATTCTTCGGGGCCCTGATGCATGGAACAGATGATTCAAACATAGCCAGAAATGTACAAACAGGAGAAGATAAACCAGACAACTGGGACATTTCTAAAAATGAAATACTTAAGCACTGCAAAATATATTCTCCAAGAGAATAAAAAGAGAATTTACAGATTGGGAAATATATTTGGCAACGACTTACACAACAAGGGATTAATCTCCAAAATTGATAGAAAACCTCAACACCTCAACAACAGAAAGACAGATGATTGGATGAAAGACATAGCAGAGAAAGTAGCTGACATTTTGCTATTTGTTTTATTTTATGAATACTCGTAAAAGTATGCAAATAATATAGAAAAAGGAACAAATCTCAAACACACGAAATTATATAGTTCCAAGAATTTTCATTAAATGGACACCCTGAATAATATGCTGAGTAAATGACTGATTTTTTTTACATTGGATTCAAATTTACTCTTCTATGCCCTAGGTACCATGTTTGGCCTTTTTTCTTCATTTATTTGGAAAGACATTTATCAAACTACTATCTGCCTATTCTAAACACTGGAATACATCCCTGTAGAAGGAAAAGACCACCATTCCCAAGATGAGTGAAAAACCTGTTGCCAACAAGTCAATTCTGACCCATCAGAACAACACTGTCAGACAAAGTGGAACTGCCCCACAGGGTTTCCAAAACTGTATTCCTTCGAGAATCTACCGACCACATCCTTCCTCTGTGGAAGAAGAACTTGTGGATTTGAACCACTGGCCTTTTAGTCAGCAGCTAAGTGGTTCAGTGGTTGAACTATTGTACCACTAAGGTACTCTATGCTAGTTGTAATCAGATTGTTGCTTTTTATTCCTAATTTTTCGGAGATGATATTTCTCAAGTGTTCACTCATAACTCCTGTAAAAAGATTGCGTTTCTCCTACATCCTAGCCAGTGTCTCTTAATTTAGTGTGTAAAACTCACATCAAGACCCCCAGATCTAGCTGCATGGTTTCTGGTACATAGCGAGTCTTCCAATATCTACTGAAGGGGTAGGTGAAAAGTTCCAACCATTGCCTGGCATTTCAATCTCCTCCTGCCCTACACATATTGGAGAGACGGTTAAACCCTGAATTCTGGAATTACCTGCCTTCTGGTTATTGTGCCCAAGGCTTCTCTGTCAGCCCTCTGAACTAGAAAGACTCCAGCACTTTTACACTCACGTCCCTGCCTTCATGGTATCTGAAGCCACTCTCCGCGCCGTTCTCTTGCCTTTGCCTTGCAATGAACATTTAGCTTCTCTGACCTGTCCATAGATCAATTGATTCTAGATACTTGTAGAGCTTTCCTCACCGAGAAGACGGCAGGCCCACTTCATCACTAAAGCCACATCCTTAGTTATACGAATGTTCTCCTGCTGCTGGCCTAAGTAAGCCAGCGCAATACTCCATAGTGCTCTGATCGCCAGCTATTTTTAAATAAATATACCCACAAAGGCCATGTTAGGGTGGTTGAACTAAAAACAGAACCAAACTCACCGTCATGGAATTGATTCCAACTCATAGCCCCCGGATGTAGATTGCACAATCTTGCTCATCATTTCCCTCCTGCGCCTTTCTCGAGGGTCAGCCCTGATGAGAAGGCGAAGGACTTGGCTATGGAAGGAAGTACGCAGGCATCTGGAAGCTGCTTTGTGTACAGTGCTAACCCTGAGCCTGAGCCGCGCTTTGTAGGCCTTCTTTGCAGGCAACAGTTGGTCACTGCCCCCGCATGGCCGTCAGGAACCGTTTCTGAGCTGAGTGCAAGTCACCGGCTGGCGGATGGTCTGCTTTCAAGCCCCAAGCCCAAGGATGTGGATTCACCTCCAACTCACTCGAGAGACACGAGAGACGTGCAGGGCAGTCAAGGGACCAGGAGGGAAGCGTCTGCGGGGCCAACACCGGATTGCAAGCCCCTCGCTCTCTCGGGCCAGGCGAGCGCCTCCTTGCCCACTTGGAGCCAGTGTGCAGGCAGGCACTTCCTTCTCCCTGCTATTAGGGAAGCAGATTGCCTCCATTTTGCTCTCCCTGCCCTGTCTGCTTGGCAAGCTCAGTGTGGCGTCCATATGCCCATTGTTCCCTTCAGCAGGGCGCTGACGTCTCTTTTGCTGCTGCTCTCGCTTCTGTGGGGGATGTTTTTTGAGGCCCCTTTTCAATGTTGCCAACACATAGAGATATATATTTTTAAAACATAGCACTTCTTCTGGAGCCGCAGAAGGTGTGAGAGCTGTGTCCTCCAGCCATGGGCCCGCATTTCCATTCCAACCCGGCTTCCTCCCTTCCAAGGCAGCGTAGACTCCTGTTCCGAAGGGGTTCACTTCCCCCCACAAGTGCCAGTAGCCGGGCTGAAAGACAGACCGCCTTACACTTCAGAGGCGACTGCTCAGAACTGGGACAGGGTCGCAGCCAAACAGCATGCCTTAGCGGGATGGATAGAAAGTGTGTGAAGAGTCCCGGCGCCCACCCGAGCCTGCAGGCCCAGGTTGGCTCCCCATCACACCGAGTCAAACAGGCCAACTGCTCGGGGATTCGGCCTGGCATGCCTTGTCAGCATTTCTTGATTTCTTCCTGCCGAGAAGCACAAATGGAACACATTTTCGGCCCCATGTCTTAGGCTCCAGGTGCATTTTCACCCTCTTCCTTGAGTGTTTCCTTCCATGTGCTCAGCCTCCACTCTGTGGCGCCTCTTCCCCCAGAAGGAGTCAAGGAAGTCATTGTTTCTTTCGGGATTCCAGCTGATTCCCTCCCTGCTCCTACCTGGACTTCCTGTTATGCTGGATTGAAATGTATTTAGTTAGTTAGTTATTTTGCTGGGGGAGACTTTTCCCCGTGCCTCAAGTAAGGAATACCACTTCCCAGTCAATGAGAGAGCTGGGGAATTTGGCTTTTTGACGAGACCTAATCAATGGAAAGGGCCGGTGATGCTGCACCTGACCCGGGGAAGCCTCGGCAGGAGTGGGAAAGATACTCTCTTCCTCCTGAAACATTCAAAACCCATTGAAGAATGTTGATGTAGGCCTTCCGGATGATCCCTGTGTGGGATGCTTACCCTGATAGTGATTACCTGATCATCCTGCAGATGGATGGACATCCTTTGTAGCCAGACAGATGTGGCCTCAGAAACCGATTCCCTCCCTTTCTGACTGTGTGACCTTGAGAGAGTTACCTTCCCATTTGATGGGCATAAGGTCCCAGAGATATGTCAACGAGTTTGGGGGCTGCAGTGGGAAAACCCTCTAATGCATATAGAAGGGATAAATCCTACAGTCTGACGTTCCTTATTTTTCTCCATTTTTATTTTATGTCTTGAAGGAAATCTTCCCATTTTGACACTTCTAGAATAGACAGACATATAACTTGTTTTCACCCAATAGCAGATTTCATAACGCATTTCATGATCTACCCCATTTTGGAGTCCAAATTCTCTACCCTAGATTACTCCGTGAGCAGTGCCGAATTCCTGCTGGATGGGACAAGTTAAAAGCTGTGTATATTTAATAATGGTAAGAGGACCTTTTCGTCAGTTCTCTCCTCCGCCACCCTGTCAATCCCCAAATCCCCTGAACCAGGATTAAATGAGGTAATGTTTGTGAAACACCTGGGGATCAAGGTGAACTATTTGATGGGTAAGTGATGGTACTGACCTATGATATCTCAGTTTCTATCCACATTCAATTCCCCACCCCCCACCATCCCGAATACCCAACTCCCAACAGCAGTCTCAACCTTCTCATTTCAAAATAGGAAGACCGTAATTACCTGCAGTTGTTCAGTAACTGCACCTCTCACTTGTGTTGACAGAGCAGCCTTGTAATTGTGATCACAATTATTTCCCTCCTCTATTAATTTGGTGAATTGTATTTGAGAGTGAAGAAGCTCACAGCACTAGTTTAAAAGATAAACACATTGACGTCTGTCCATGCTCACCAGATTTGCCGGCCCATTCGCACCAGACTCATCTCCATCACATGAATATTCAGGGAAGCCCCAAAGAGTCCATTAAAAACAAAGTTGAACTCTACCTGGTTATAGATTACTTCTCTTTGTAATTACACTATGTTTCAGCAACTAATGGGAATGAAACTTCTTAACAACAACAACTGACTTTCTTTAACATGAATTAAAGGAGAAATTAAGGTCGATTCCATTTCAAATAACTGTCTCAAAAGGAAAAAAAATCTCTTCATTAATCAAAAGCATCCAGATCTCCTTTCCTCTATTAATCCAGGTATATAGAAGCTTCTAACACTTGTAACCAATCTCTGTCTCCTCTAATGGATATTTGGAACCTTTATTGATTTGGGTAAATTTGCTTCTTCTAAGGTCAATAGTGATAAATGAGTCATGTTCTGCATGAAGTGGCTTGGTACTTTGAATTAAATGATTGTAATTTTCTGTAGTTATTCTGTAACTGCTACTGTTGCTGCTGCTGACAGAACATCCATGTAATTGTGATGGGGTCTTTCCCATCCCCACTCTGTCCTTTCATAATTGGGACGCATTCTATCTGAATGTGGAGAAGCTAGCAGCAATTGATTAAAAGGTAGATGTGATGTGCCGGACCACCTTCCCTGGTCCTTCTGTCCTCACCTGCCACACTGCTGCTGATCTCCCTCTAGGTGGGTGTTGATCACAGCCTCCTACCAGAACCGCACACCTGGGCACCTTAATGAAGGGGCAGAGCCACGTGCTGCCTTTGACCATTGAACTAGATCAGGCTCAGATCCCAGAGATGAAAGGTTAGTGGCCCGCTGTGTCTCCCAAGCCACCTGAGCAGGGTATCTGCTTGAAAGTGATTGTCCACCCTGTGGTGTCTGAACCGTCACTGGCAAAGAGAAACAGTGTTTGCCCATAAACCCTTGCTGAGCTTCCATCTGCAGCAGCATTTTGAGGGAGTAATCTATGTACAAAACCCTGCGGTCTGTCTCTACTTTGCAGGACTTCCGAAATTACAGCAGATGCCATGTTGGGCTCTCAGCTGACCTCTGGCACTGTTGGGTTTGCACATCAAAGCCTAATCCTCCAGGTGAATGCGGGCAGTTTGTGTTAGAATCAGAGGAAGAAATAGCCACTTTCCATCCGCCAGGTATATGCTTGGATGGATGTGGAGACTTTTTTTTTTTTAACATCTAAGATGTAAATCTTAAATTCTTTAAATGGTTTAAGAGGAAAACACTAAGTTGAGCAAAATATTTACTTTTTCTGCTCCTTAGTTTCCATCTCAGCAAAATGAAGCTGAAAAGACTAAGATCTCTGGTTATTCTAAGATTTGCTGGAAGGCCCAGCTAACACCTTTGAAAGGAAATATATATATTAGAAACACTTTAGTTACAGACCCTCCCAGTCAGCACTAAGTGACTAGTCCCTTTTGAAGTTGTTTGAGTGTGTTTCAAAAATTAGAAAATAAAGAGAGATGGAGTCAAACGGTCCCACAAATGCCAACAGAGTTGGAGCGAGAAGTGGTTTTATAAGTAGCCATTTGAGGTAGTTTATTGTGCCAACCTGGCCAATAAACACATGTGGGGTTAATTGAAGGGTGGAGAGATAAATGGCTCGGTGAGCCTCACCTTTGCTAGTTCTCAAGTCTCTTGCTTTCTGATGGTCACACCAGGGTGCAGCTGCCTTAGCCAGTTCCCTGCTTCAGCTTGCAAGACTCACTTCCTGCAAGACATCCCTGAGGAGAAGCCACATGAACCTACCCTGATGCAGCCCTGGTTGCTGGAGCAGCCGTGTGGAGACCCCTGCCAGCGCTGAGATGCTTACACGTTCACTGATTTGGCTTTCCTCCTGCAGTTAGCATCATAGTGTGTGTTTTGTGAGATGGAGGAGGACTTTGTGGATTGATGCCGGACATTGGGTTAATGTTGGACTTGTGGGCTTGGGCAGCACTGGGTTGGAATGTTTTCTTGATGTGCACTTAACCTTTATATAAAACTCTCTTATATATGAGTTTCTGTGGATTTGTTTCTCTAAAGTACCCAGACTCACACACCACTTTACATACATGACCAAAATAAAAGGACTCGGGATGAAAAGAGCTTGACTTTCGATCAGAGGGGGGAAAGGAAGAGTGGGCAGGAGAAAGGACGCAAAGATGAAGGCAGAGCAGCTTCGTGCCCATGGAAAGCCAGGGTCACCTCTGACAAAGTGCAACTGTGGGTTGTTAACATCTGAGTTTGCAGAAGTGCCCTGTCATTCTAAGGCACTTCTGGGTGGATTCAAACCCCTACCCTTCCTGATAACATCCAAATGTTTGCCCAACAGCTGAATGTGTCAATCACTTGTGAAACTTAAGGATTCCTGAGCCCAAAGGAAGTCTGTTTTATGTTGAAAAGCTTTAGAAGGAGGAAGAGTTTGCAATCTAAAGCAAGTTGCACATCTAGTATAAGCACAAGAGCGACTGGATGCTCTCTCCCAATAGCCCCTTCCAGTGTGAGTGGGCCAGGGCATTTTGGGTCACTCCTTCATTTAATGTCAGATCCTGACATCTCCCATTCCTTTCCACAGTTCCTATCCCCTCACCTCTTCCAACCCCTCAGAGTAGAGATTTTCAGCTAGCCCCATTCCCATGCATTTGTGTTCTATTTAGGGAGTGGTTCTTAAGGCATTGCCATCTGTTTCCCATTTCTGCCTCAGCGAGGTCTTCCACATGTGGGAATTTTTTATCTCCACGAGTCTGGGGAGTGGGACACCCCCCTCATCTTCCAGTCAAAATACACTGGAGAGAAAAAGCCATCAATAATTTCAAGTCCCCTATCACATGCTTCTGGCTCCTTCAAATGAGGAAGGCTATGTCACCACATCCATTGGCTCTAGGCCTGTGATAGTGGGCATGGCAGCAAGAGAAAGGACAGCTGTCCTGGGTCATAGCAGAGAAGCCAAGTGGCTGGTAAGACAGCCAAAGTGGGGGAAAAAGTCACAGAGCAAAAAAAGAACATCATGCTAAGGATACTGTTGCTTGTTCCATCTCTAATTCTGTTTAAGACTTAAACAGAATAAACAGTTAAAACAACAGACGCCGCTGGAAGGCGGGCAAAAAACGAATGAACTTGTAGCAGGTGTTAGTGCTTGAAGCTATCTAGTTTCAACTTCAAGTCTGCAGTCCCCAGAGAATGCAGTTATGGAGACAAGTGGAAAATGAGCTTGTTCTTGTTTTAGGTCTGGAATCCGAGGCTTCTGCAAGAGGCCCAAACCGCTCAGCCAACCGGTTAGCTCCTCTCTGAAGGAGAACATTCAGAAGAGGCTGCTTCTCCACAGTCGAACAGGTAACCAAGCGGATGGTCTGGCTCAAAAAGTGAACCTGGTAAGAAAGAAGGGAATGAGTACTCATGGACTAACTGCTCTTTTATTTTATCCCCCTGCAACTCTCAATCCAACATCGACCTGCCAGATAATGTACACAGCTGTATTCGGGCCATTATCAATCTATGAGCATACGATCACATGCTAGATGCTGTGCACAATGGGTTAATCCAAAGGAGATCTGTTTGGCCTTTAGCATGGTTTGGCTTTGTGTGCCCATTTCCCATGGCAGCACATGGAATTCACTGTGGAGAGGCATTAAGGAAGGCTAGGGTGCTTGTTCTTTATCAGCTCTCCTTACAACAAAATACGATAGCCATTGCGTCACCCCTGCCCTGGCTACCCTGCAAGTGTTCCATCTTGATGAGTGCTGGCGGAACTGGATCTGCCGTGGCCTTGGTACCCATCAAGTTTAATGTCAACCCAAGAGGTGATGCTTAACAGAAAACAGCAACTGTTCAATGTCATTGTCTCCCTGCCTTATTATTAGTAGACAAAGAGTCCTGTTGACCCTTTAAGTTTTCTTTTCGCCCCTCCTGCCAGATCCCTTCTGCTCCTTCCTTTTTTTCCTGTCTTCCTCGCTCCTCAACCCAGGTCCCGAATGGTATCATAAAGATTCCGAAGAGCAAAGGTCTAGTAATGATGAAAATCTACCCAAAGTGAAGAAATGGTAAATGTGTGATAGATCAAATACATAACAATGTCAAGAGGGAATAATGTTTGCTGCTATTTAGACTCCGGTGAAAATGAAGCATTTTGTCAGATATCAAGCCATAGTCAATAATCATAGCCCAAGGATGTTTGAACCCATTTGGCCCTCTCTGCTCAGCCCAAGTCTTGTGATGAAATAATATGGAATAACATACTTTCCTTCATGAGACTAGGTATCCGTGCAGGTCAGGGCTAGGTTCTTGGGGAGGAAAGAGCTGGGCACAGGGGTGAGGGAGGGAAACCTCAGGTGCATTATATAGAATACCCGGCCACTGTGACACAGGGTCCGGCAGACCAATGTATGGCCATTTCACATCCAGTGTGCTACTCAGCTATGAGAAGCCAGTGCTCCTTGCATCACGTTAGATACAGGAGAAAGGAGAGGGCTCAAAGAAACCCAACAAAATGGACAGTAGTGGTTACAGATACCAGGGCTATCTCTGATATTGTGTGGAAATATTTAACTTTGTATTTCTTTGTGGCTTCTAACCTTTCATTCTAAAAATAATTATAGTCTCATGGCATCAAGTACCCAGTGATTTATAATCTGTAATCCAATAGCCTTTTCTATCATGCATAGAATGTTATAGACCCCTCTGGATGCCTACAGCCTTAAACCTTCACAAGGATTAGGTATTTAGACAAACTGATAACCATGCAGTTGACGCCAACTTATGGCAGCCCCACATGTGTCGGAGTAGAACTGTATTCCCTAGGGTTCTTAAGGGATGACCTTGCTAAAGGAGATCACCAGACCTTTCTCCCAAAGCACCTCTGGCTTTTCACAGTAATGCAAGGACCCTGGCAACTAGACTTGTAAGCCAAACCCATGGCATGCACTCAATGCCCACTCATAGCAATCCTGTAGGACAGAGTCGAACTCCAAGGCTATCGATCTTTATGGAAGCAAACTGTCTCATGTATCTCCCATGAAATAACTGGGGGGTTCAAACCTCTGACCTCATGGTTAGCAGGCCAGTATGCTACCTAACACCTATCCCATTATGCTAACAGGGCTTCTTGCAGTGAGACTAGAGGGGCCTTTAATGAGTTCTTCACAAGCTATAGTTACATCAACTAGACCAGCAGTTCTCAACCTTTGGGTTGCAACCCTTTTGGGGGTCAATCGACCCTTTCAGAGGGGTCGCCCGATTCATAGCAGTAGCAAAATTACAGTTATGAAGTAGCAACACAAATAATTTTATGATTTTATGATTGGCGGGTCACCACCACATGAGGACCTGTAGTAAAGGGTCGCAGCATTAGGAAGGTTGAGAACTAGATTGGACTAGACAAAAGAAACAGTAAACTTTAATGATCCCTAGTGCAAATATTCAAGAGAGCTAAATTTAAAAATGGGGATGTTACATTTCTCATCTTTGGTAAGCTGAAACTTCCCTTGATGGAATAAGAGCACAAGCTTCAATTGGCAAAAAAGGACTGTTAGAAGAGATGATTACTTGTAAAAAAAAATCCAGTCATGATCTGTTTGAACAACAATTAGGAGCGAAAGCCTTTCCCCCTCTTTTCCTGAACACTCATGTTAAAAACTCTGTTAAGAAAAATGACCCAAGCTATTAGACTGCTGAAATTAAAGAAACTTTTAAAAAGAGAGAACATAGGTTTGGTTCGCTCTCTCCTTTCTCACCCCAAAATATAATCTTCAGTGAAAAATTACAGCATCGCCGTCCTGTAATGAAATGTGCAGAAGGAATGAAAAATGCTTTGCCATATTCTATGTGTATGTACTACATCATTACACCACCGAGAACATTTCATTAATGATATAGAACATATGAGGGTCTTACATTACAATGAGACACATTAAAAATATGGATGAGTTTAATTTTATATATTTACTTAATTGGTTTAAAAAAACTTTTATAAGGCTCTTCAATAGATGACAATTATTCCCAAGGGGGAAGTCCAAGCTCAATGTTATTAGAAAGTAGACAGTAATATAAGTAGAATGGTTTTGTTGGTTAAAATAAAGGGTTTTCTGAGGTACAAATTCTTGATTTTTTCAATAGTTTGGGCTGTGACTTCTTCTGGCTCATGCTTTCTCTGAGTGTTTCGCTCTGGGAAAGATGCTTTCCTTCTGTTTAACATGCTTACATCTGTAATGCGCCCTTTCATTTCTGCCATAAGTGCGTGCTTTTTCCTCCGCCCTCAATTGAAAAAAAAAATCTGTCGGATTTTTTTTTAAGTTGCCATTCTACACTCAATGAGAAATACTTATTAATATAGAATGTCCTTAATAATTTCTAATATAGCATGTAATTAGATTTTGCATCCTTCGGGAGGGGAAGGTGGTGTGATTTATAGTTAGTATTTTTTTTTATGGTCAATGTTTTGCAAACAGATGACTTGGCTTCTGATTAGACTGACATCAAAAGAGTTTGTTCAGCATTGCTGGTGCACTATAGCCTCAAGTATTAGTATTTTTAGAGAGTAAAACATTCTTGTCCCTTTCAAAAAGGAATAGAAAGATCTACTCCCCCACGCCCCCCATGGTATTCATATTTAGCCATAGGTTGTAACATTCAGAAACCCCATTTTAGTTTAAAACTAAAACTAGAACACAATTTTCTGTTAGGATAATTTTATATAGCCCCTGTTACATCTCAATTTATGGAAATAATTAGAGCAAATTAGATCACAGGAACGTTTAATTATCCAGGCATAGTTTTGAATTAAAGTTCATTTGCTGTGAAAATTAGAAAAGTCTGAGTACTTGGGTTTTCATTATATGATGATTTAGCGTCATACCTCAGAGGCATCCCAGGCCAGGGAGGGTGGGGCCGTTGGGCTGTGCTCACTGCCCCTGAGCATGAGATGGTGCCCAGAAGGCCGCCACGGTCAAGAGAGAAGATGCCAGCAAATCAAGCCCCACCTACTTCCAGTGCCTTAACTCCAGGCTCAAACTTTCTGCATCTGTGATTTTCATATTACTTGAGTGGTTAATTATTCGAGAAGCTGCTGTGTAATTCTGGCTTTTCTGTTCCCAGGCTCTCACGCCCATAGTGTGTCTACTAGAGACCACAGCGTAGTGTTTGCACCTGGATGTTCAGGGTTGGGAGTGGCGGTGTCTGTGTGCATGAGTGAGCAGTTCTTTAGATTTCACTGGAGCTATTGTGAACCAGCCCTGGTGCTGCAGGGGTTACAGTGCTCAGCTCCAAACCAGAAGACAGAAGGTTTGAACTCATCAGGTACTCCAGGGGAAGGGTGTGACAGTCTGTGTCCCTAAAAATTAAAGCCTTCTGAACCCTGTTTTATTAGCTCCCTATGGGTTGGCATTGAGGAACCCTGGTGGCAGAGTGCGTTAAGCGTTGTTCTGCTAACCAGAGGTCAGCAGTTTGAAACCACCAGCTGTACTCCTTGAGAGAAAAATGAGACTTTTTATTTCTGTAAAGACTATGGAATGATGTGATATCTGCATTAGCTCCCAATAGAGTGGTTTTGAACAAACAAAGCAAAACAAAAAAACTCGCCGTCTTGGAAACCCCCGGAAGTTCTACTCTGCACGGTAGGATCAGAACGGATGCTAAGGCAGTGAGTGAAAGGAGCCAACAATCAGCCGCAGGAAATGGGTTGGCTTTATCATGCAGTGTGCTTTAATTTTCCTAGCACTACATATTATTACAAGGTTTCCCTCAATCTAATGTGTGATTTAAATTTTACTTTGTATATATAGAGTATTTGACAAGGTGTTTTTTTTACTAATAATTAGTGCCTTTAATTAAAATGATTTAGTCTCGGTGGTTTAATTGGCATTAAGATACATAATTAACAGATATCTTCTAGGGACTAGCTAAAAGCTCTACTCATTCAAGAAATAACCCTGAACTTGCTATATACATAGTACCTCATTTAGCCTACCTTATATTAATATTATTTCTACGTATTTCCAACCTTCCTTTAATCAGGAACATTCTATCATCACTTATTTCTATCACTTACCTGTGCATTTTATACAATACTTAAAACAGTTCTGCCTATAGCGGGTGCTCAATAAATATTTATTTTACTGATCATGAATGTCCCTGCATTATGAGAAGCTGTTTATTATTCAGTTCACAAGACTTTAAAACACATTTATATGCATTGAACATATCTGAATTTCTTCTTTCAATATGGTAACATTTGTACTGCAGCGATCTACTTGGTTACTCACACTGAATCTAGCACTAGGATGCGCATGGCCATCCCTACCGACATCTATATCAGCTTGAACTCAGACCAAGCAGTCAAGGGAGGGAAGTAGGAATTAAATTGATCAGAAATCATGTTAAATCACTTATTTTATATCAGACATAGTAGGCCATCCAACATGGAATTTAGCAGTCATACAGATCAATGACAAGATCAGATTTGATCTCCTGTGCACATGCTGGGTCAAATCAGAGCTTTAATAAATAAATAAGGGATCTTCAAATAAATCTAGTAGAATTATTCGGCACAAAACTGTTAACAAGGCTTGTTTATAGATTATGACCAAATTAAGAAAATGAATCTTTTATTTTGATTATTATTTGAACATATGATTTTCTTCAACTTTTCTATAGTCATATATCATAAAATTCCAATCATAGCCACAGAATTTCATGAAAACCATATAGCTTTTTTATTAGATGAGGAGGATAGTTAATTTTGGAGAATAGTTAATACTTGTTTCCTATTTCTATTTAATAGGTAAATAGGTCTATTATCTTCATAATGTATCCATTCCTCACTTAACTAACATGGTTAGGTTCCAAAGACTAGATTACCACATAAAAGGAAAAAAAAGATCATTGTAATATAAAAATGGAGGAAGACTACACCATATCACAAAATAATAGATGGCCATGTCATTACACAGCTGCCAAATTATGAATTTCATCATGATATAGGTGCCAAGCCACTGACAATCATGGTCCAAACAGGGTGACACATAACCGTAACAGTGTTCCTCTTGCTTCCGACCTCAGTGTTTGTTTCTGTCAGATATGACAGTAATGCACAAAACTTGGTTATAATAGATTTAAAAATTGTACTGTTGTCATGACTGTGAAATGTTGGATAACAGCATAGTAAGTGAGGAATACTTGTATTTAGAGATACTTATTACTGTAGGCCGTATTTCATCAGATGCCAGAGACAAAGGAATAGAAAATTCACAAATGATCTCAATAAAGCAGGGGAGGTGCAAACAGCAGGAACTAATTTTCTCTTC
>NW_022103915.1:92334838-92337224 GCF_000313985.2 Echinops telfairi
TAGGGACTAGCTAAAAGCTCTACTCATTCAAGAAATAACCCTGAACTTGCTATATACATAGTACCTCATTTAGCCTACCTTATATTAATATTATTTCTACGTATTTCCAACCTTCCTTTAATCAGGAACATTCTATCATCACTTATTTCTATCACTTACCTGTGCATTTTATACAATACTTAAAACAGTTCTGCCTATAGCGGGTGCTCAATAAATATTTATTTTACTGATCATGAATGTCCCTGCATTATGAGAAGCTGTTTATTATTCAGTTCACAAGACTTTAAAACACATTTATATGCATTGAACATATCTGAATTTCTTCTTTCAATATGGTAACATTTGTACTGCAGCGATCTACTTGGTTACTCACACTGAATCTAGCACTAGGATGCGCATGGCCATCCCTACCGACATCTATATCAGCTTGAACTCAGACCAAGCAGTCAAGGGAGGGAAGTAGGAATTAAATTGATCAGAAATCATGTTAAATCACTTATTTTATATCAGACATAGTAGGCCATCCAACATGGAATTTAGCAGTCATACAGATCAATGACAAGATCAGATTTGATCTCCTGTGCACATGCTGGGTCAAATCAGAGCTTTAATAAATAAATAAGGGATCTTCAAATAAATCTAGTAGAATTATTCGGCACAAAACTGTTAACAAGGCTTGTTTATAGATTATGACCAAATTAAGAAAATGAATCTTTTATTTTGATTATTATTTGAACATATGATTTTCTTCAACTTTTCTATAGTCATATATCATAAAATTCCAATCATAGCCACAGAATTTCATGAAAACCATATAGCTTTTTTATTAGATGAGGAGGATAGTTAATTTTGGAGAATAGTTAATACTTGTTTCCTATTTCTATTTAATAGGTAAATAGGTCTATTATCTTCATAATGTATCCATTCCTCACTTAACTAACATGGTTAGGTTCCAAAGACTAGATTACCACATAAAAGGAAAAAAAAGATCATTGTAATATAAAAATGGAGGAAGACTACACCATATCACAAAATAATAGATGGCCATGTCATTACACAGCTGCCAAATTATGAATTTCATCATGATATAGGTGCCAAGCCACTGACAATCATGGTCCAAACAGGGTGACACATAACCGTAACAGTGTTCCTCTTGCTTCCGACCTCAGTGTTTGTTTCTGTCAGATATGACAGTAATGCACAAAACTTGTACTATTGTCATGACTGTGAAATGTTGGATAACAGCATAGTAAGTGAGGAATACTTGTATTTAGAGATACTTATTACTGTAGGCCGTATTTCATCAGATGCCAGAGACAAAGGAATAGAAAATTCACAAATGATCTCAATAAAGCAGGGGAGGTGCAAACAGCAGGAACTAATTTTCTCTTCTCTGGTTCAGCAGTCCTGTCTTAGGAATCTCTGACTATTATCTGAATATCTCCAGCAGAGCCTTGAGTCTTCTCTGAATAATTTTTATTCGCCTATAACATAGAGGGTATTTCTGGTCTACCACCACGGGTCTGTCAGTTCATTATATTGGTGGTTTATATGTTGCTGTGATGCTGAACGCTATTGTCACTAGTATTTCAAATGCCAGTAGCATCACCCAAAGTAGACAGGTTTCAGCTGAGCTTCCAGACGACAAACTGACAATGACGAAGGATTGACTTTCACGTTGGAGGAAGGCGCTACGGACAACCTTCTGTATGGCTTCAAATCATTGCCAGATACTAAAGGCCTAATGAAAGGAAGCAGAACATCATCAGAGACGGTCCCAGAGCATGTGGCCCCCAGTCAGAAGACACTCAAAACCCTCAACCTGTGACTAAAGAGGGAGCTGATTTCATAGAGGGGAGTCACCCAGGGTCATTTAAGTCAGGTAAAGCCTCCAGGAGTGGAGTCTTAGGGATTTTTGTTTGCTGATGGGACATGACTCAAGGTAAGGAGAAATCAATGGGAAAGTCTGCTAATGATTAAAATGGAATGGGTGAAGTATGAATCTAGGAGAATTGGAAATTATCAAAAATGAAATGGAACACAAATATCAATATTCTAAGCATTAGTGGGCTTAAATGGACTAGTATTGGCCATTTAAGCATCAGAAAATCGTGATTCACTATGCCAGGAAAGAAACAATCAAGAGGAATGGTGTTACATTCATTGTCACAAAGAACATTAAAAAAAATCTTGAGGGCCAGGATGTGCTTTACTCTCTCTTCCTCCCCATTCATTTGCTACCATGTGCTCTGATCAGACATGTCCCTCTCCCTTAGCTGCAGCTTCAGTGCCATCCTCTAAAGTAAATTCTTCTGGGAGGAGTGTAGCTGGTATGGGGCCGAGCCCTCCAGCCCTTCCACTGGCACCCCTCTCCATGCCAACATGC
>NW_022103915.1:92338054-92340022 GCF_000313985.2 Echinops telfairi
GGAAAAAAATAAAATAATCTTGAAATAAAATCTATCTGTGAATACAGCATGTCTTAAACTGAGTTATTTTCTGCCTCCAACGAAATCCATTCTATATAACTATTATTTGAATTTATGCACCAACCATAAAATCTAATGATAACAAATTTGAAGAATTCTACTGATTTCAGTCATAAATTGATCAAAATTGCAGTTGAGTTGCTTTGATAATTATTGGCAATTGGAATGCAAAAGTTATAAAGAGGAAGGTTCAGTAGTTTTACATACAAATGGTCATAGAAATAAATCTGGGTATCACATGATAGAATTTCACAAAACCAACAGCTTGTTCATAGCAAATAACTTTTTAAATAACACAAAAGGTGACTAAACACATGGATTTCTCTACGTGGAATACACAGCAATCAAATTGCCTACATCCGTGGAAAGAGACATTGGAGAAGCTCAGTATCAGCACTTAAAATCAGGCTCGGGGCTAACTGTGGAAAAGACCATCACATACTCATGTGTAAGTTCAGAATAAACAGAAGAAGATTCAAAGAAGTCCAGAGACTCATTTCAACTATCCCACCTGAATTTTGAGAACTTCTGAAGAACAACTTTGATGCACTGAACACTAATGAGATAAGAACTGATTAGCTGTGGAGAACATCAAGAGCATCATTCATGAAGAAAGCAAAAGGTCATTAAAAATATTGGAAAGAAAGAAAAGATCAAAATGGATGTCAGAGAGACTCTGAAACTTGTTGTTAATCACAGAACAGGTAAAGCACACAGAAGAAATGATGAGGACAAAGAGTTGACTAGAACATTTCCAAGGGATTCTCTCTGATACAATGTCAAATATTATAATGAAACATTCAAAGACCTGAAATTGGAAGACCAGAAGGGAAGAAAATACTAAGTATATCTTAAATGCAAAGAATTCAAGAAAAAATTCAAGTCTCTTGTTGGAATCTGGAAGATTCTGTGGACAAAATACAGAAGGATATAGGAAACATCAAGAGAATCTGAAAAGAATACAAGAATCACTTTAGCAAAAAGAACTAGTCGACATTCCACCATTTCCAGAGGTAGTATGCAACCAAGAACCAATGGTGCTGAAAGAGGAAGTTCAAGCTGCACTGAAAACACTAGCCAACAACAGTCTCCAGAAATTGATGGAATACCAACTGAAATATTTCAACAAGATGATGAAGCATTGGAAGCACTTACTCCTCCATGCCATGATGTTTAGAAGACAGCTACTTGGCCAACTAACTGGAAGAGATCCATATTTGTACTCCTTCTAAAGAATGGTGACCCAATAGAATGCTCAAATTATAGAACAATAATATTGATATCTCATGCAAGTAAAATTTTGCTGAAAATCACCCAATACGGGTTGCAGCAGTACATTGGGCGTGAGCTACATGAAGTTCAGGCCGGATTCAGAAGAGGATATGAACAAATGGTAGCAGTGCTGAAGTCAGATGGATCAGACATTGTCCCCTACCATCGTCAGTGGCTTGCACAGCATCGCGAGGAGCATTGACGCTCGGGACTACCCTGCAGGGCTGAACATCCACACCCACATAGTCAGCACCAGCAACTTCAGCGAGACCTCCGCCTTCATGCCTGTTCTCAAGGTTGTCCTCACCCAGGCCAACAAGCTGGGTGTCTAAAAGGATAACATCACCCCCTGCCAATATGGCCATTTCCAAAGAAATATGTTTAAAATATTAAGACATGGACCAAGTATCAGTCCTCACGCGGATGCTCCCACAGCAGCCAGTCAAGAGCATTTATACTGTTTCTGCAGATATACTCACCTTACAGCTGTCCAGGGCCTGGTGCTCCTCCCCCCCGCCCCACCCAGTTTTAATCTTCAGTTGCCCATGATGATCTTCCTATTCTGCAAATAGTATATTTCCTGGATTACACTTAGTAAGGTTTCCTAAAGTATTCTGATAAAAATAGTTCTGTAAA
>NW_022103915.1:92340122-92343656 GCF_000313985.2 Echinops telfairi
CACAGAATACCAAAAAGATGTTTACATGTGTTTTATTGATGATGCAAAGGCCTTCAACTGTGTGGATCATAACAAACTCTGGATACTTTGAGAAGAATGATAACTCCGGAACCCTTTGTTTTACTTCTTCAGAACTTGTATATGAATCAAGAAGCAGTTGTGCAAATGGAACAGGGCATACTGCATGGTTTAAAAATGGGAAAGGTGTACAGTAGGATTGTACCCTTTCACCATACTTACTCAATCTGCATGCTGAGCGAATGATCAGAGAAGCTGGACTATTTGGTAAAAAATGTGATATCAGGATTGGAGAAGACTTATTAACAACCTGTAATATGCAGATTACACAGCCTTATTTGCTGAAAATGAGGAGGACTTGAAGCACTTGCTGATGAAGATCAAGCATTGCAGCCTTGAGCTTGTAAAGAAGACCAAAAGCCTTCTTGTAAAGAAGATTGAAAGCCTTATTATTGGACCAATGGGTAACATCATGATCACTGAGAACAGGCTGACGCTCTCAAGGATTTTATCTTACTTGAATCCACAATCAATGCTCATGGAAGCAGCGGTCAAGAGATCAAAAGACATTAGATTAGAGAAATCTGCTGCACAAGACTTTTTTAGTCAGTTGGAAAGCAAGGGTATTACCCTGAGGACTAAGGAGCACCTGAGCCAAGCCATGATATTTTCCATGGCCTCCTATACATGTGATCGTTGGACATTGAATAAAGAAGGCCGAAGAATAATGGATACAACTGAACCGGGGTTCTGGAGAAGAATATTGAAAGTACCATGGGCTGCTGAAAATACAAACCAATCTGTCTTGGAAGAAGTATGGTCAGAGTGCTTTGGACATATTTTTAGGAGGGACTTATCCCTTGAAAAGGACACCTGCTTGGTCAAGTGGAGGGCCAGTGAAAACTAGCAAGGCTTGTGAGGAGATAGATTGGCACTCAGGCTGCAACAACGGACTTGATGAATAGGAACAATTGTGTGGAGGGAGATGACTGGCTGGTGCTTAGTTCTGCTGTGCATAGGGTCTCGATGGGTCAGAGCTGACTCAACGGCACCTGAAAAGCACAACAGGCTGATGAGGCAGCAAGGTAAAATGGAATGTACAGAGATCACAGGCCAGAGGCTGCAGAATTATGTGGATCCAAGTTCAGTGGAAATATGGTAGGGCACAAACAGCTTGGAGGTTTGCTTCCAGGGTCAGTGACTGACATGGGGTGCCCCTGGAGGCAGACACAGACTCTCAGCAAGGATGAATGTGAAGGGCAAGAGAAGAAGCAAACATTCTCTCTCGCTCTTGGAGATGCTGCTTCAAGGAAGCATCACCAGGCTGTAACCTGATTGATAGGTCGGACTCCACCACTACACTTTTATACAAATTCTAATTGACATAAGACTTAACCACCACATTACCCATCTTCTTTGCCCATATTTAAGATGATATTAACCATTCTGATCTAAAGTACCATGGATGTGTACACTTTAAATGGGTAAACTTTATAGCATGTAAATGTTAGTTGCTGTTAGGTACTATCTAGTTGGTTCCGACTGATATCAACACTACGTACAACAGAACACAACACTTACTGGTTCTGATCTCTCTCCCAATCATTCCTATTTTGAGTGCATCGTTGCCTCCAGTGCATGAATTCATCTCATTGAGAGTTTTCCTTTACCAAGCATGATAATCTCTTGATGGTGTGTTCAAAGTGCGTGAGATGAGTCTTGCCAAGCTAACCTCGAAAGAGCCTTCTAAAACATATTAACAAATTCTTCTAGAAGTCTAATGATATTTTCAATATGTTTTGCCAACACACTTTAAAGATATCAATTTATCTTTATTTTCCCATATTCATTCTGTGGATTCCACATGCCTATGAAGGAATTAGAAATGCCATGGCCTGTTTCCAGTCCAATTTAGTCCTCAAAATTTTTTGTAGCAGATTTGTCCAAAGCAATATGTCGCTTCTCGACTGCTCATTCTATGGATGTTAATTGTGCGCTCAAGTAAAATGAAATATTTGGCAATTTCAACCTTCAATTTTCATGATGTTGCTTATTGGTGAATTTGTGAGGATTTTTGTTTCCTTTATGTTGGTGTGTAATCCAGACTGAAAGCTGCGTTCTTTGATCTTCATCAATACATGCTTAAAGTCTTCTTGGTTTCCAGTAAGCAAGGCTGTGTCATTTGCATATTGCAATTTGGTAATGATTCTTCCTCCAATCTGGATACCAGCTGAGTAAGCCAGTTTTTCAGATGATTTCAGATTGCGTAAATATGGTGAAAAATACAGCCCTAAGGTACAACTTTCTGATTTTAAATCATGAAGTATCCCCTCATTCTGTTTGATATATGGCTATGACTGCTTTTGAATTATCTTCAGCAAACTTTGACTTGTATGTGATATCATTGATATGGTTATGTAATTTCCTCATTCTGATAGGTCGCTTTTCCTTGGAATCGGTATGAATATGGATATTTTTTAGTTGGTTGGTGAGGTAGCTGTCTTCCAAATTTCTCGGCATAGATAAGTGAGCAGTTCCAGTGTTGCTTCAATTTGTTAAAGCATTTTAATTGATCTTCCATTAATTCCTAGAACTTTGTTTTTATTCCAGCTTGAATTTCTTCCTTCAATACCATCAGTAATCATCATTAGCTACTTCCTAAATGGTTGAATGGTAACCAATTCTTTTTGACACCGTGACTGTATTCCTTTCCATTTCTCTTGATGCTTCATGTTAGTCATATCTCAATGAACATGTTTTAAATCTATTTCCCAGGTACCTTCAGGCACCTAAGTGAGTAAATATACATGGTTTAGAACATCACCCCGATTAACTACCCAGAATTAGTTTTATTTTAGACCAAAGTTTAGAATAGAGGAGAGGAAAACGTGTAACACAATTCTAGTCATGAAAACGAAAACAGTGCAAAACACAACAGACAGACACCCTGCAGGATCCGTGAGGTTGAGTGTCTTGGTCAAGGTCTCAGTGAGTAATAGCTCAAGTTAGGTTTAGAGGTCTCTTCTTCTAAGAACATGACAGCAAAACTTCACACCTGAAATTCTTATGAGTTCATTGATCTGCCACTCCCCATCTATGGGGGTCCGTAATGAAATTAGAGATTATGGTCTCCCATTCTCAGTGTTGTCTTGGTAAGGATCTGCTAGATAACTGGGTATTCACCCCAGGACCTAAAAAGACATACATGAAATGAAGACCGGTTTAAATACATCTCTCCGTTAAGAGGAAAAAAAGAAGGAGCATTTCAAAAAATGTTTTTATTTAAATAACCTTATTGTCCATGTTCTATTTTTTCTTTTAATAATCATTTTATGAGGGGCTCATACAACTCATCACAATCCGTACATACATCATTTGTGTCCAGCACATTAGTACATATGTTGACTTCATCATTCTCACAACACCTGCTTTCCACTTGAGCCCTTGGTGTCAGCTCCTGATTTTTCCCCCTCCCCCCCCTTGAACCCTTCATAATTTATAAATTATTATTACTTT
>NW_022103915.1:92344754-92350055 GCF_000313985.2 Echinops telfairi
AATTGTTAGAACAAAGTGTTCTTGTGTTGAGGGAATACTTGTGCAGGGGCCCACTGTCCATCTGTTTTCTTTGTATTAGACAATTTCAAATCAGTTTGGAAAGGAATGTAAGCAAATTTGAAATTGCAAAACTGAGAAATATTTATCATAACTCCAATGTTACATTTTTTACCTTGATGATATTTTTCTGAGATCATAATATCATTCATTGTATTGCCGTGGATGACTTGCCAAACTTGCCAGTATGCTTATAGACATGTGTGCATTAAAACTTCTTGAATTTCCATCTGTAGACTGAAATAAACCACTACAGTTGGAGCACATATCCATTTCATTACGATCAGATTTTCTATAAAAAGAAATAACCATTTTTAACCTTTATTTATTTTTAGCTCTAGGTGGTCTAATTTCATGTTAAGAAATATGTGCTTCACATTTGCTGCAAAATGAACTTCATCTTTGCAATAATAAGAAAGATGTGCCTCATTATTTGAAACAATAACCCATGTTATACTTGAGACATAAAAGAAGGCAGAAATCAATGGAGAGATATACTATGTTTCTTTGCCGAAAGAAAGTCTATGAAGGCAAACTTATGACTAGTTTAGGTTTCTTTCAGTTTTATTCGAGATCCTGGTGGGGTTTTTTTTTCCTCCCCCTTTAAATTTGACAGTTATTTTTAAGCTAACACGAAGTAAAAATGGTGAAATTAGGACAGAAAATATTAAAAATGTAGAACAGAAAGTAGGTGAAAACCTTTATATAATTTTTTGGAAACATGATGAAAACTATAGAAATAAAAAATATGACCGGCATACAATAGATCAGATGCATCAATTAAAAAAAATGAAACCTAGGGGGAAAGCGTAGCATATATGAGGAACTTCCAACTTTTTATGGAAAAATGGAATTAAGAAATAATCAGATTTCCTCAAAACTTTTTGTAGCTTCTTTGTGTACCCTGGAACTCAACTGAAAGGGATAGACAGAAATGAACTGCCTCTGCGGTTGGCTTGAGACAGTCAGAGAGTAAATATCTCCTTCAGATCCTACCCAGAATCTTCTCCTCTTTGTTTACAGAACCTACGGGAGGGGATTAATTCAACCAAGGGACTTAATCTGCAAACTTGGAAGACGTTAAGGGAAAAAAACCTGTGGTTCCAAAGCTCTGCTTGTTCTTTGTAAAGCTAATATTTGAGAGCTAAGTGAAATTGCTATTAATTTTGGAATTTATAGGAAAAAAGGTTTTTGGCTACTAATACTGTCTTAAGAAATAGACCCAGGGACTAAAATTTGAGGGCCGTTAGTTGATTTGGGAAGTGATCCCAATAAACACTGGCTCTAGGAATGTATTGTGGAGTAGCACAGGGCAGGAAGGAACCAAGAAAGTTTTTTGTATCAGGCAACTAACCATTACAGCAAAGGCAGACAGATATTTCTGGGAAAATCTGGTAGCAAGTACAAAATCCGCATTGAGCCATCCGCTCTATCCCATGAGAGCAAAAGAAATTGGCCCTCTGCACAGCATAGTCTTTCTGTTATTGTTTGAAGTTTACTAGGATGGCAAACGGGCTGTTGTTAGCTACTGTGTATGTGGCCTGACCCTTGGCAGCCCTATGCACAGGGGAATGATCCCTTCTAGATGAGAGTAATGTGACCCATTGAGTTTTCATTGAACGATTTTTAGAAGATCACCAGGCCTTTCTACCTCTTAGTTTTGACGTCCTGATAAGACTTGCATGAAACCATAACAACATCCATCTCATCCAGAGTCTTCCTCTTTTTCACTGCCCTTCTACTTTACCAAACTCGGAGTCTGTAGAGGCTTAATTAATGTTTTCTATTTTACCACATGGGGTTCTCATATCCATTGCAATGGCTACATAGAACTCACAGTCAAAATTCATGATTGAAGCTATTTTAGGGAGTTAACATGTTGTAATGCCAATGAGAAAGGCTCAGGATTGAGTTGTTTATCAGGACATGTTCCAAGTCTGCTAAGAAATACCGAAAGGGCATACCACTCTGCTGTAAGCCTCCACCCAAATTGAACTCCCGGAGTTGAATGCCCAGACACACCTCATTCCATTAAACCTCAGCCCAAAGGCACTCAGCTTCATTTCTGCGGGTCAGAAAGAAGTCCAATTTCCTCAGTTAAGTGCCCATTGGCATCACTCTGCAACTGAGCCTCCTATACAGTAGCACTCAGCTTTCCTGGCTCCCTGGTTGGGGAAGGCCATCACTCTGTTCCATGTTCTGGCTCCTGCTGATCCTCCGGCTCTCCGCACAGGGACCTCAGGTTCAGAAGACACACTTCCCTCAGGTGCTTGCTGGTAATGAAATCCTTGCTTCTCAGAAAGCTACTTTTATACAGAGGATAGCACTCCAAGGAATTCAGTTAGCAATTATTAACTGGCGAATCCTATCAGTATCTTCTGCCACCTTCTTACCAGATCCATGAAGGGAAAGGTTGTTTAATGAGAGTTGAGATTTCGGCTAGAAGAGTCACATTACATAATCAAGGGCCTGTACCATCCTTTCCATGAACTAGTCTTTCTTGATGTGTCCAAAAATAGATGAGATAAGGCCTCCTCATCCTCACTTCTGAGGATGTATTTCTTCCAAGACAGACTTGTTTGTTCGTTTGATGGTCCATGGTAATGCAATATTCTTCATCTGCCCCATAGGTCAAATGTATTGACTCTTCTTTGGCCATCCTTGTTTAATGTCCAACTACTCATGCATAAGAGGCAAATGAAAGTCCATGGATTGATTGGGTCAGGTGCACCTTCATTCTCAAAGTAATAGCCTTGCTCTTTAACACTTAAAAGAGGTCTTGTGCAGCAGATTCACTCCATGCAATGCACCATTTGATCTCTTGACAGCTGCTTCCGTGCGTATTGATTGTGAATCCAAGCAAAAAGAAATCCTTCACCACTTCAAACTTGTCTCCATTTGTCAGGATGTTATCTATGGGGCCAGCTGTGAGGATGTGGGTCTTATTTACAATGAGTTGTAATGTATACTGAAGGCTGAGATCCTTGTTCTTCAGCAACTGCTTCAAGTCCTTGCTTTCAACAAGCAAGGATTTATCATGTGCATATCATAGGTTAATAAGCCACACTCCAATCCTACAATCTTGATGCAGCATCCTTTCTCATATAATCCAGCTTCTCTGATTGTGTGCTCAGTATATACCATGAATAAGTGAGAGGATGCATCCCTGACACACATCTTTTATGATTTTTATGATTTTTAAGTCATCAGTATTTCAGTCATCAGTTTTGTTCGCATGAATTTCTTTTGGTCCACATGAGCATACCCTGTTTCCCCGAAAATAAGACAGTGTCTTATATGAATTTTTGCTCCCAAAGATGCGCTAGGTCTTATTTTCAGGGGATGTCTTATTTTTCCATGAAGAAGAATACGGTACACATTTATTGTTTATTGTTTTATTGTTTTATTAAAAGAGACCTCACACTTCCTGTCTGCTCTGGCTGCGTTGCGGCCAACAGTGAGCTGCGTGGCGGTGCCCACCACTACGGTCCAGAGTCTAGAGTTACGGTAGCTGTGGGGGGCCTTATTTCCGGGGAGGTCTTATGTTGGGGGGATGCCTTATATTTCAGCAAGAGGCAAAACTGTAAGTAGGTCTTATTTGGGGGGGATGTCTTACTTTTGGGGAAATAGGGTAATGAAGTATTCTGGAATTCACATTTTTTCCATCCCACCCATTGCTTGTTAGGATCCACATAGTTGAGCACCTTTGCATAGTCAATAAAAGACAAATAAACTTCATTCTGGTATTCTCTGCTTCCAGTCAAGATCCTTCTGACATCAGCAGTGATAGCCCTTGTTCCATGTCCTCTTCTACATCACCTTCAATTTCTGACAGCTTCTAGCTGATATATTGCTCCACCAGTTGTTGAAAGATCTTCAGCAAAACTTTACTTGCATGTGATATTAATGATGTTTGATGATTTCTGCCTTTGGTTGGGTTGCCTTTCTTCGCAATGGTTACAAATAAGATTTTTTCCAGTTGTTTTGACCTGGTCAAATTTCTTGGCAAAGACAAGTGAGTGTTTACTGTGCTTAATCAGCTCGTTGAAGCATTTCAATCAGCATCCTGTCAATTCTTCAAGGCTGGTGTACTTCTAAAGCTGTAAGTGTAGCTTAAATACCACTGGTTCTTGATCATATGCTCTGTCTTAAAATGTTTGAAGGAGGACCAGTTCTTCTTAGTACGGTGATTCTGTATTCTTTCCATTCTATTTTTGACACTTCATGAATCATTCAATATAAATTCCCATAGAACCTTCCAGCATTACAACATGAGGATAAATATATTTTCATTTCTTTCAGCTTATGGCCTGCTAATGTGTTCTCCCTTCTTTGCACATTTTATTATAACACTTGTCTTCTTGAGATGTCCTTTGAAGTGTTCTCCTTAGTTCTTGACTTCATCATTTCTTCCCTTTGTTTTGGCCCCTCTACACTCAAGGTCTAGTTTCAGAGGCTCTTCTGACATCCACTGTGCTAATAAGCCAGGTTGTCTAGAAAAGCAAATCCAGTGACACTCAACTATTTATCACAAAGCACTTTATATCAAGAAATAATCATATATCATGAAGCCATCCTAGCCCAGTTCAAATTAAGTCCACAAATCCAATGCTAGCTCATAAGTCCTTCTTCAGACTCCTGTAGCCACATGTCAGTGATGCAGAAAGGTGAACCAGAAATTGGGGAGATCACCGTCTGGTGGGTTCAGAGTAGCATGGGTCCCAGTTGGTGGGAACATAGCACGGTGCCTGCAGCTCTTAGGGCCAGGTGGCCCACATAGGGCCACCTCTTGAGGCAGGCAAAGTTACAGTGAAGTCCCAGTGAGGAGACGGTGAGGTGGCAGAGAGATCTGCCATTTCCAAGGTCTCTCACTCTCACACAAAAGACTAACCCTCCAAGGAGGTGTCATCAAGCCACTAGTTGATTGACAGGTTTGCTCCAGCAGCCCCAGCCAGAAGTGTCTAGTTGTCATAAAATCATCTGACTACCACATCCACTTTGATCTTTATTGATTTTTCTTTCCTGTCTGTATAGTGACCTTTTGCTTCCTTTACATACACTGTTCTTGTTGTCAACCTGCCACTTGTCAGGTCTTCTGTCATTCGTATATGAGACAAATATATGCTTTTTATTCCAAATCATTTTTTAGGACATAAGCCAGACATTATACAACTCGGTAGTTCAGTCATATCAAGCAGTGTTGTATAATCACTCCCACAATAATATTCAAAGCAGTTTTTTCCT